>NC_139482.1:152263068-152379905 GCF_008360975.1 Lichenostomus cassidix | reverse complement strand
AAATCCCTCAAACCCCCCAAAACCCCCCAAAACCCCCCAAAATCCCCAAAATCCCCAAATGCCCCGCCCAGCTCACCCCCGCCGGCACTCGGTAGTTGTTCAGCACAACATCTCTGGCTGGATAGCGCTGGACGCTGATTCCCACCGGGTACAGCCTGGATTGGGGGGATTTTGGGGGTTTTTTTGGGATTTTTGGGATTTTTTTGGGTGTTTGGGGTGTTTGGGGTGTCTCCTCCCAGTATGAACCAGTATAACCCAGTGCCATCCAGTATGGAGAGCCCCAGTGATTCCCACCGGGTACAGCCTGGATTGGGGATTTGGGGTTTTTTTGGGATTTTTGGGGTGTTTTTGGGGTTTTGGGGGCTTGGAGGGGTTTGAGGGGTGTTTAGGTGGTTTAGGGGGATTTGGGATTTTAGGGAGTTTAGGGTGTTTGGTGGGTTTTGGGGATTTGGGGTGTTTGGGTTTTGGGGGGATTTTGGGGTTTTGGGGTTTTGGGGGGTTTGGGGATTTGGGGTGTCTGGGGGTTTTGGGGGATTTGGGAGATTTTGGGGGAATTTGAGATTTTGGGGGATTTTGGGATTTTGGGGGGTTTGGGGGTTTTCCTCCCAGTCCCTCCCAGTTCCCTTTTTATCCCTAAAACTCCCATTTTTGTCCTTAAAATCCCCATTTTTCATCCCAAAACCATTGCGTTTTTCCCTCCCAGCCCCTCCCAGTATAAACCAGTCCATTCCCAGTCCATTCCCAATTCCCTTTTTATCCCTAAAACTCCCATTTTTGCCCCTAAAATCCCCATTTTTCATCCTAAAACCGCCAGGATTTTCCCTCCCAGTCCCTCCCAGTCCCTCCCAGTATAAACCAGTTCCCTTTTTATCCCTAAAACTCCCATTTTTGCCCCTAAAATCCCCATTTTTGCCCCTTAAATCCCCATTTTTCATCCCAAAACCTCCACGTTTTTCCCTCCCAGTCCCTCCCAGTCCATTTCCAGTTCCCTTTTTATCCCTAAAACTCCAATTTTCGCCTCTAAAATCCCCATTTTTGCCCCTTAAATCCCCATTTTTCACCCTAAAATCCCCATTTTTCACCCTAAAACCACCGCATTTTTCCCTCCCAGTCCCTCCCAGTCCCTCCCAGTCCCTCCCAGTCTCACCTCAGGGTCTCTTTAATCGCAGCTCTCAGCAGCGGCAAAGCTCCCAGCAGCTCGGCCAGGGCTTGGGGTGACCCTGTGACCCCCGAATGACCACTGGGGACACCCGAGTGACCACTGGGGACACCCGAGTGACCCTCGGGGACCCCCGGGAGCCCCGAAATCCCCGAAATCCCCGAAATCCCCGAAATCCCCGAAATGTCCGAAATCCCCGCGATCCCTCCGGCCGCTCGCAGCTCCTCCCGCAGAGCTCTTTGCACCTCAGGGTTGCGGCCGAGCTCGAACAGGGTGAACAGCAGGGGGATGGCAGTCTGGGGAGGGGGAGATGGAGGGGTTAGAGACCCCAAAAGTGACCCTCGGGACCCCCAAAAACCCCCCAAGAGCCCCCAGATCTGAAATCCCCTATAAACTCCCCAAATTCCTGATAGAATCCCCAAAATCACTGAGCTCGAACAGGGTGAACAGCAGGGGGATGGCAGTCTGGGGAGGGGAAAAATGGGGGTGAGAGACCCCAAAAGTGACCCCAAAAGTGACCCTCGGGACCCCAAAAACCCCCCGAGATCCCCCAGATCTGAAATCCCCTATAAACTCCCCAAATTCCCAATGAAACCCTGAAATAACTGAGCTGGAACAGGGTGAAGAGCAGGGGGATGGCAGTCTGGGGAGGGGGAGATAGAGGGGTTAGAGACCCCAAAAGTGACCCTCGGGACCCCCAAAAACCCCCCAAGAGCCCCCAGCTCTGAAATCCCCTATAAACTCCCCAAATTCCCAATAAAATTCCCCAAAATAACCCCAAATTCCTGATAAAATCCCCCAAAATAACCCCAAATCCCCAATAAAATCCCCAAAATAACCCCAAATTCCCAATAAATCCCCCAAAATGACCCCAAATCCCTGATAAAATCCCCCAAAAATAACTGAGCTGGAACAGGGTGAAGAGCAGGGGGATGGCAGTCTGGGGAGGGGGAGATAGAGGGGTTAGAGACCCCAAAAGTGACCCCAAATTGACCTCCAGGACCCCCAAAAACCCTCCGAGATCCCCCAGATCTGAAATCCCCTATAAACTCCCCAAATTCCCAATAAAATTCCCCAAAATAACCCCAAATTACCAATAAAATCCCCAAAATAACCCAAATTCCTGATTAAATCCCCTAAAATAACCCCAAATCCCCATAAAATAACCCAAAATTCCCAATAAAATCCCCCAAATGACCCCAAATCCCCTATAAAATCCCCAAAATAACTGAGCTGGAACAGGGTGAACAGCAGGGGGATGGCAGTCTGGGGAGGGAAAATGGGGTGAGAGACCCCAAAAGTGACCCCAAATTGACCCCAAATTGACCCCTGGGACCCCCCCACCCCAAAATGCCCCCAAATCCACCCCAAATCCCTTTCCCCGTGCACCCCCCGACCCAAATCCACCCTAAATCCCCCAAAACCCCCTTCTCAGTGTGCCCCCAGACCCAAATCCTCCCCACATCCACCCTAAATTCCCCCAAAATCCCCTCAAATTTCCCCCAAATCCCCTCCTAGGTGTCTCCCCCACCCCAAATTCCCTTCCCAAAATCAACTCCCCGTGTGCCCCCACCCCAAATCCCCCCAAATCCCCCAAATTCCCCCAAATCCATAAATCCCCCCAAATCCCCCCAAATCCCCCAACCCACCCAAATCTCCCCAAATCTCCCCAAATCCACCCCAAATCCCCCCAAATCCCCCTCCTGGGTGTCTATACTGTGCCCCCAGACCCAAATCCACCTAAATCCCCAAACCCTACTCTCAGTGCACCCCCAGACCCAAATCCTCCCTAAATCTCCCCAAATCCACCTAATCCCTCCTGGGTGTCTCCCCACCCTAAATTCCCCCCAAATTTCCCTAAATTCCCTCCAAATCCCCCTCTGGGCATCTCCCTTGCGCCCCCCGACCCAAATCCTCCCCAAATCTCCCTAAATCCCCCCAAATCCACCCAAATAGCCCCTAAATTCCCCCAAATCCCCTCTGGGTATCTCCCTTGCGCCCCGACCCAAATCCTCCCGAAATCCACCCAAAATCTCCACCAAACCCCTCCTGGGTGTCTCCCCAACCCAAATCCCCCAAAATCCACCCAAATCCCCTCTGGTGTCTCCCTTCACCCAAATCCCCCAATTCACCCCAAACCTCCTCCGCCCCCGACCCAAATCCTCCACACAAATCCCTCCTGGGTGTCTCCCTCCCCAATTTCTCCAAATCCCCCCAAATAGCTCCAAATAGCTCAAATCCACCCCAAATCCACCCCAAATCCCCCTCCTGGGTGTGTCCCCCACCCCAAAGCCCCCAAAGCCCCCCCCAAATCCTGAGTGTTTCCCCTCACCCCCAAATCTCCCAATCCCTCTGGCTGCTTCTCCCCAAATCCCCAAAATGTCCCCAAATGTCCCCTCCTGGGTGTCTCCCCCCACCCCAAATCCCCCCAAAATCCCCCAATCCCTCACTCTGCCTGCTTCCCCCACCCTAAATCCCCCAAAATCAGCCCAAATCCCCTCCCGGCTGTCTCCCCCACCCCAAAATCCCCCAAATCCCTCCCGATGTCTCAAATTCCTCCCCAAATCCCCCCAACCCCCCTCCCCACGCCCCCGCCCCAATTCCACCCCAAATCCCCCCAAAAATGTCCCCAAATCCCCTCCTGGGTGTGTCCCCCACCCCAAAATCCCCCCCAAATCCCCCAAACCCGCTCCCCGCGCCCCCGCCCCAATTCCCACCCCAAATCTCCCCAAAATGTCCCCAAATTCCCCTCCTGGGTGTCCCCCACCCCAAAATCCCCTCCTGCACCTCCCCCAATTCCCACCCCAAATCCCCTCCCCGCCCCAAATCCCCCCAAGCTCCCTCCCGCGCCCCCCGCCCCAATTCCCGCCCCTCCTCACGGTGTCCACGCCGCCCGCGGTGAACTCTGTGACATTGGCCTTGATGGAGGGCAGGGGGAGCTGAGCCTGGACCAGCAGCTCGGCCAGGACCCCCCCGGGGAGACCCCCGAGACCCCCGAGACCCCCGGGAACCCCAGAGGGACCCCCAGAGGGACCCCCAGAGGGACCCCCGGCGGGACCCCCGGCGGGACCCCCGGGCGGGTTGCCGCGGCAGAACTCGCGGTAAATGCGCTGAATGTTCTCGTCAGCTGCGGGGAGGGAAATTTGGGGAGGGGGTTAGGCGTGGGGGGGAGCTGGGACCCCCGGGTTGTACCCCAAATTGGGGTGGGGGGGAGCTGGGACCCCCAAATTCACCCTCAAATTGGGGTGGGGGGGAGCTGGGACCCCCGGGTTGTACCCCAAAATTTGGGTGGGGGGTGTTGAGACCCCCAAATTGACCCCCAAATTGGGGTTAGGGGGCAGTGAGACCCCCGGGTTGTACCCCAAATTGGGTGGGGGGTGTTAGGACCCTCATTCTGTACCCCAAATTGGGGTTAGGGGGCACTGGGACCCCCAGGTTGTACCCCAAATTGGGGTTAGGGGGCATTGGGACCACCAGGTTGTACCCCAAATTGGGGTGGGGGGCTCCTGGACCCCCAAATGAACCCCCATATTGACCCCCCGAGACCCCCATATTGACCTGCACCCTCCAAATTTGGGTGGGGGGGCAATGAGACCCCCCAGGTTGTACCCCAAATTGGGGTGGGGATTTCTCGGGGGGTCTCAGGGATATCCCTGAGGGTCCTGGGGGTCCCTGGGGGTCCCTGGGGGTCCGTGGGGGTCTCTGGGGGTCCCTGGGGATATCTCGGGGGTCTCTAGGGGTCTCTAGGGGTCTCTAGGGGTCTCTGGGGGTCCCCTCCCCTCTCACCGTGCTGGAAGATGACATCCCAGGCTGTCCCTATAGGGTTTCCTTGGGGTTTTTTTGGGTTTTCTGGGATGAGGATTTCTCTGGGGATCCCTGGTGGTCCCAGGGGTCTCAGGGTGATCTCTGGGGATCCCTGGGGGTCTCTGGGGGTCTCAGGGTGATCCCTGGGGGTCTCTGGGGGTCCCTGGGGGTCTCCCCGCCCTCTCACCGTGCTGGAAGATGGCGTCCCAGGCTGTCCCTATAGGGTTTCCCTGGGGGTCTCAGGATGGGGATTTATCTGGGGGTCTCAGGGTGATCTCTGGGGATATCTCGGGGGTCTCAGGGATATTTCGGGGGTCCCTGGGGGTCTCCCTCCCCTCTCACCGTGCTGGAAGATGGCATCCCAGGCGCGGAGGTGTCGCCGCCAGACGGGGGGCTGCAGGCGCAGCAGGGCGGGCGGCAGGAAGAGCAGCGGCAGGGTGGTGCTCAGCATCTCCTCCAGAGCCCCCAGGAAGCGCTGCGCCCCCTCCCCACAGCCCCCCGAGACCCCCAGCAGCCCCAGGCGCTCCCCGTACAGGGCGTAGCTGCTGGCTGGGGGGAGAGGGGGGAAATTTGGGGTGGGGAGAGGCGGGGAGACCCCCATAGTCAGCCCCAAATTGTGATCCCGGAATTTGGAACCCTGAGAGACCCCCGGGACCCCCATTGTCACCCCGAATTCCCCGGGGGTCCCAATGTCCCAAACCCCCCAACCCGGGGGTCTCGGGGGTCCCATTGCCACCCCAAACCCGGGGGTCCCGGGGGTCACATTTCCCCCCAAATCCGGTGGTTCCGGGGGTCTCGGGGGTCCCATTGTCACCCCAATCCCCTTGGGGTCCCCATTGTCACCCCACTCGACCCGGGGGTCCCATCGTCCCCCAATCTGGGGGTCCCGGTGGTCTCGGGGGTCCCAGGGGTCTCATTTTCCCCCCCAAACCCGGTGGTCCCGGGGGTCTCGGGGATCCCAGGGGTCTCCCACCCCAACCTGGGGGTCCCGGGGGTTCCAGGGGTCCCATTGTCACCCCAAGCCCGGGGGTCTCGGGGTTCTCCCACCCCAAACCCGGGGGTTTCATTTCCCCCCAAATCCGGTGGTCCCGGGGGTCTCGGGGGTCCCATTGTCACCCAATCCCCTTGGGGTCTCGGGGGTCTCATTTCCCCCCAAATCCGGTGGTCGCGGGGGTCCCGGGGGTCTCAGGGGTCCCATTGTCACCCCAAATCCGGGGGTCCCGGGGGTCTCCCACCCCAATCTGGGGGTCTCGGGGGTCCCATTGTCACCCCACCCCAATCTGGGGGTCCCGGTGGTCTCGGGGGTCCCACTGTCACCCCAACCCAGGGGTCTCAGGGGTCCCGGGGATCTCCCACCCCAAACCCGGTGGTCCCGGGGGTCTCAGGGGTCTCATTTCCCCCCAAATCCAGTGGTCCCAATGGTCCCGGGGGTCCCTGGGGTCCCACTGTCACCCCGAACCCGGGGGTCCCGGGAGTCTCATTTCCCCCCAAACCCGGGGGTCCCGGGGGTCTCGGGGGTCTCTCTCACCCACCCTCGAGCGTGAAGCGGAAGAGCAGCGGGTGGGGGTCGATGGTCAGAGCCCCCCCGGGGGTCTCCCGGATCCTGCGGCGAAGATTTTGGGCAAAATCCGCAGCGACCGAGTGGAGCAGCGGCAGGAAGTGCCGGACGGCGGCTGGGGACAGCACGGCCCGGTTCAGGGCCAGCCGGTCCGCCCGCCAGGCGGGGCCGTTCCTATAAAAACCCCAAAAATATCCTAATTGGTGTCACAGGGACAGGGACAGCACGGCCCGGTTCAGGGCCAGCCGGTCCGCCCGCCAGGCGGGGCCGTTCCTATAAAAACCCCATAAAATATCCTAAAAATCCCCCATTGGGGTGACAGGGACAGGGCCAGCACTGCCCGGTTTAGGGCCGTTCCTATAAAAACCCCTAAAAAAATCCCATCCCAGTGCCCCATCCCAGTGACTCCAATGCACAATCCCAGTTCATCCCAGTATCCCCAGTCACTCACAGCAGGAACAAGCCGCACTGCTGTCCCCGCAGGCTCCGGTGCGCGCTCCACGCCGCGATCCCATCCCAGTGCTCCCAGTGCTCCCAGTTCCCCTCAATGCCCCATCCCAGTGACTCCAATGCACAATCCCAGTTCATCCCAGTTCATCCCAGTATCCCCAGTCACTCACAGGAGGAACAAGCCGCACTGCTGTCCCCGCAGGCTCCGGTGCGCGCTCCACGCGGTGATCCCATCCCAGTGCTCCCAGTGCTCCCAGTACCCCCAGTAACCCTCACTACCCTATCCCAGCACTCCATCCCAGTATTCCCAGTATTCCCAGTATCCCCCAGTGCTCCCAGTCACTCACAGCAGGAAGAGCCCGCACTGCTGTCCCCGCAGGCTGCAGTGAGCAATCCAGGCAGTGATCCCATCCCAGTGCTCCCAGTGCTCCCAGTGCTCCCAGTAACCCTCACTACCCTATCCCAGCACTCCATCCCAGTTCATCCCAGTTCATCCCAGTTCTCCCAGTCACTCACAGGAGGAACAAGCCGCACTGCTGTCCCCGCAGGCTCCGGTGCGCGCTCCACGCCGCGATCCTATCCCAGTGCTCCCAGTACCCCCAGTAACCCTCACTACCCTATCCCAGCACTCCATCCCAGTTCATCCCAGTTCATCCCAGTGCTCCCAGTCACTCACAGGAGGAACAAGCCGCACTGCTGTCCCCGCAGGCTCCCGTGCGCGCTCCACGCCGCGATCCTATCCCAGTGCTCCCAGTGCTCCCAGTGCCCCATCCCAGTGACTCCAATGCACAATCCCAGTATCCCCCAGTATCTTCCAGTTCTCCCAGTCACTCACAGCAGGAACAAGCCGCACTGCTGTCCCCGCAGGCTCCGGTGCGCGCTCCACGCCGCGATCGCATCCCAGTGCTCCCAGTGCTCCCAGTGCTCCCAGTGCTCCCAATGCTCCCAGTGCTCCCAGTGCTCCCAGTACCCCTCAATACTCCCATCCCAGCACTCCCAGCACTCCATCCCAGTTCCTCCCAGTTCATCCCAGTATCCCCAGTTCACTCACAGCAGGAACAAGCCGCACTGCTGTCCCCGCAGGCTCCGGTGCGCGCTCCACGCCGCGATCCCCATCCTGCGGGGAAAATCTCCCTCTGCCCGCAGCAGCTGCGCCGCGTCCTGGGGCAGCAGGATGTTCACACAGTCCAGCGAGCCAACGCGCTCCCTGCGCCCCAAAACACCCCAAAATCCCAAATTGGATACCTCAGTGGGACTCCAAAAATGGGGAACCCACAGTGCAGAGAGCCAACGCGCTCCCTGCGCCCCAAAACACCCCAAAAAAACCTCAGTGGGACCCCAAAAATGGGGAACCCCCAGTGCAGAGAGACCACGCGCTCCCTGCGCCCCAAAACACCCCAAAATCCCAAATTGGATACCTCAGTGGGACCCCAAAAACGGGACACCTCAGTGGGACCCCAAAAATGGGGAATCCACAGTCCAGGGAGCCCACGCGCTCCCTGCGCCCCAAAACACCCAAAAAAACCTCAGTGGGACCCCAAAAATGGGCAACCCACAATGCAGGGAGTTCACGCGCTCCCTGCGCCCCAAAACACCCCAAAAACCCCCAAAAAACTGGGGAGATTCAGGGTCAAGGTGGAGCCCACAGTCCAGCGAGCCGACGCGCTCCCTGCACCCCAAAACACCCCAAAATCCCAAATTGGATACCTCAGTGGGACCCCAAAAACGGGACACCTCAGTGGGACCCCAAAAAACCCAAAAAAATGGGGAGACTCGGGGTCAAGGGGGAACCCACAGTGCAGCGACCCCACGCGCTCCCTGCGCCCCAAAACACCCCAAAAACCCCAAAAAAACTGAGAGATTCAGGGTCAAGGTGGAGCCCACAGTCCAGCGAGCCGACGCGCTCCCTGCGCCCCAAAACACCCCAAAAAAACCCGAAATTGGACACTTTAGTAGGACCCCAAAAACCCCAAAACCGGGGAGACTCAGGGTCAAGGGGGAGCCCCCAGTGCAGAGAGCTCACGCGCTCCCTGTGCCCCAAAAAACCCCAAAAACCCCAAATGGGACACCTCAGTGGGACCCCGAATATTAGGAACCCCACGGTGCAGGCAGCCTACTGTCCCCCCACCTTGGATTGTCCCCTCACCTGTACACCGGTCCCAGCCGCCGGAAGCCCCCCATGTGTCACCTGTCCCCCGATGTCCCCAGGTGTCCCCAGGTGTCCCCTCACCTGTACACGGGTCCCAGCCGCCGGAAGCCCCCCGGGGGTCACCTGTCCCCCCATTCCCAGTGTCCCCAGGTGTCCCCTCACCTGTACACCTGTCCCAGGTGCCAGAAGCCCCCCGGGGGTCACCTGTCCCCCCATTCCCGGTGTCCCCTCACCTGTACACGGGTCCCAGCCGCCGGAAGCCCCCCGAGGGTCACCTGTCCCCTCACTCCCGATGTCCCCAGGTGTCCCCAGGTGTCCCCTCACCTGTACACGGGTCCCAGCCGCCGGAAGCCCCCCATGTGTCACCTGTCCCCCCATTCCCGGTGTCCCCAGGTGTCCCCTCACCTGTACACCTGTCCCAGGTGCCAGAAGCCCCCCAGGTGTCACCTGTCCCCCCATGTCCCCCATGTGTCACCTGTCCCCCCATTCCCGGTGTCCCCAGGTGTCCCCTCACCTGTACACGGGTCCCAGCCGCCGGAAGCCCCCCGGGGGTCACCTGTCCCCCCATTCCCGATGTCCCCAGGTGTCCCCAGGTGTCCCCTCACCTGTACACGGGTCCCAGCCGCCGAAGCCCCCCAGGTGTCACCTGTCCCCCCATTCCCGGTGTCCCCAGGTGTCCCCAGGTGTCCCCTCACCTGTACACGGGTCCCAGCCGCCGGAAGCCCCCCTCCACGCGGCGGTGGAAGTTCTCGAAGCCCCCCTGGCTCCAGAGGCTCAGCAGGTTCAGCCAGCGGTTCGCTCCTGCCCGCGGCATCTCCTCGAACGGCCGCGGGACCCCCGAGAGGGGCGAGACCCCCGAGCTGAGAGCCCGGCGAGACCCCAGACCCCATAGCCGGCCCGGGGAGACCCCCGAGCTGAGAGCCCGGCGAGACCCCAGACCCCATAGGGAGTTCGGGGAGACCCCCGGGAGGGGTGAGACCCCCGAGCTGAGCCCCCGGGGAGACCCCAGACCCCATAGCCGGCCAGAGGAGACCCCCGAGCTGAGAGCCCGGCGAGACCCCAGACCCCACGGCCGGGCCGGGGAGACCCCCGAGAGGGGCGAGACCCCCGAGCTGAGCCCCCGCCGAGCCCCCCGACCCCACAGCCAGCTCGGGGTGCCCATGGCTGCGGGACCCCCGAAACTCCCCCTTTTTTAGAGCTGCGGGACCCCCAGAATTCCCTCCTTTTTAGAGCTGCGAGACCTCCGAAAAGCCCCCCTTTTTAGAGCTACGGGACCCCCGGAACTCCTCCCTTTTAGAGCTGCGGGACCCCCGAAATTCCCCCCTTTTAGGGGCTGCGGGACCCCCGGAATTCCCTTTTATCTCCCCTTTTCTCACCCCTTTTATCTCCCTTTATCGCCCCGCCCAAGGCCGGCGGGAGGGGCTGGGGGCCACCGGGGGGGCTGGGGGGACATGGGGGGTGGGGAGGGGGCTGGGGGGTCCCCGAGATGTGGGGCAGAGCCCGGAGACCCCCCAGATCTATGGGGCACAGCTTGAGATGTGGGGCAGCCCCGGAATGTGGGGCAGCACTGGAATATTGGGGGATCCCGGAGATGTGGGGCAGCCCCGGGCTATGGGGTGGGGAGGGGGCTGGGGGTCTCAGGATGTGGGGCAGACCCCAGAGACCTCCCAGATCTATGGGGCACAGCCTGAGATGTGGGGCAGCCCCCGATCTATGGGGCAGCACTGGAATATTGGGGGATCCTGGAGATGTGGGGCAGCCCCGGATCTGTGGGGCAGCACTGGAATATTGGGGGATCCGGGAGATGTGGGGCAGCCCCGAAATGTGGGGCTGGGGAGGGGTTTGGGGCTCCCCGAGATGTGGGGCAGAGCCCAAGCCGGACCCATAGCACCCCACAGAGCATCAACCCCCAGCACCCCATAGCACCCCATAGCCCCCAGCCCCACATCCACCCCATGGCACCCCATAGCCCCAGCCCCACATCCACCCCATAGCACCCCACATCACTCCATAGCCCCCAGCCCCACACACCCAGCCCCACACCCACCCCACAGCACCCCACAGCACCCAATAGCACCCCAGAGAGTCTCACCCCGTAGCACCCCATAGCCCCAGCCCCACAGTCTCACCCCATAGCCCCAGCCCCACATCCACCCCATAGCACCCTATAGCCCCCAGCCCCACACATCACCCCATAGCCCCAGCCCCACATCCACCCCGCAGCACCCCACAGTACCCCAGAGAGCCTCACCCCATAGCACCGCATAGCCCCAGCCCCACACACCCAGCCCCACACCCAGCCCCACATCCACCCCAGAACACCCCACACCACCCCATAGCCCCAGCCCCACAAATCACCCCACATCCACCCCGTAGCACCCCAGAAAGCCTCACCCCATAGCACCCCATAGCACCCCATAGCACCCCATAGCCCCCAGCCCCACACATCACCCTATAGCACCCTATAGCCCCCAGCCCCACACATCCACCCCATAGCACCCCATAGCCCCCAGCCCCACACACCCAGCCTCACACCCAGCCCACATCACCCCACAGCACCCCAGAAAGCCTCACCCCATAGCACCCCATAGCCCCAGCCCCACAGTCTCACCCCATAGCCCCCAGTCCCACACCCACCCCATAGCACCCCATAGCCCCCAGCCCCACATCCACCCCACAGCCCCCCAGGGTCGCGCTGAGCTCTGCTATGGGGCAGCCCCACCGCGGGGGTGGGTTAGGTATGGGTGGGGTTTGGGGGGCTATAGGGTTTCTGGGGGGCTATGGGGGCTATAGGAGGTTCTGGGGGGCTATGGGGGTCCTGCTGGGCTATGGGGGGCTATAGGGGTTTGGGGGGCTATAGGGTTTCTGGGGGGCTATTGGGGCCATTTTGGGGGCCTATAGGGTTTATGGGGGGCTATGGGAAATGAGGAGCTCTGAGATTCTGGGGGCTATGAGGGCTATAGGGTTTTAGGGGCTATGGGAGTTTGAAGGGTATGGGGATTCTGAGGGCTATGGGAGGCTATGGGGAGCTATTGAGGGCTGTAGGGTTTCTGGGGGCTATAGGAGCTATGGGGAGGCATTCTGGAGGGCTACGGGGCATTCTGAGGGGCTATGGGGGTCTATAGGGGTTCTGGGGAGGCTATAGGGGTTTTAGGAGGTCTATGGGGGTTTTAGGGGGCTATAGGGGGCTATAGAAGGTTCTGGGGGGGCTACGGGGTTTCTGGGAGGGCTATGGGGGTTCTGGGGGGGCTACAGGTTTTCTGGGGGGCTATGGAGGGCTATAGGGTTTCTAAGGGGCTATGGGGGCATTTTGGGGGCTATAGGGTCTCTAGGGTTTCTGGGGGCTCAGGGGGTGGCCCCCCTTTCTCTGCCGGCCATGACGTCAGAGCTAAAAATAGCTCGGGGGGCAGCAGGGTCAGGGCCTGGAGCTGCCTGGGGCGGGGCGGCCCTGGAGGGGACAGCGGGGGACATTGGGGGACATTGCGGGGACAGAGAGGGGGACATGGTGGGGGACAAGGGGGGGACAGAGGGGGGACATTGGGGGGACATCGGGAGGACATGTGGAGGACATCGGGGTGACATGAGGGGACGCCACGGGGCATCGAGACATCCGGGGGACATCGGGGGACACAGTGGGGACAGGGAGACAAGGGGACAGGCAGGGGACAAGGGGTGACATGGGGGACATGAGGGGGACATGGGGATAGCGGGGGACATGGGGGGACACGGTGGGGACAGAGGGGGAACAGCGGGGGACAGGGAGGGACACCGGAGGGCATGGGGACATCAGGGGACAGGGAAGGACACGGTGGGGACAGCAGGGAGACATGGGGGGACACGGAGGGGACATCGGGGTGACATGAAGGGACACGGGGGGACATGGAGGGACACGGTGGGGACAGCGGGAGACATGGTGGGGACATGGGGACATGAGGGGGACATGGAGGGGACACGGTGGGGATAGCAGGGAGACAGCGGGGGGACATGGGGGAGACATGGGGGACATCGCGGGGACATGGGGGACATGAGGGGGACATGAGGGGGACATCGAGAGGACATCGGGGACATCCGGGGGGGGGACATCGCGGGGACATGGTGAGGCCATGTTGGGGACATTGGGGGACAGCGAGGGGACATCGGAGGGACATGGGGGGTCTCGTCCAGCCCCACAGCTGCACCCCAAGCCCACAGTGGGTCGGGGGTCCGGCGGGTTGGGGATTCCTCAATTTGGGGGTCCCAAGAGTCGGGGAACTCCGGGGTTTGGGGGTCCCGTGGGTCGGAAGTCCCACAGTTTTGGGGGTCCCGGGGTTTTGGGGTCCCACAGGTCGGGGGTCCCACCGTTTTGGGGGTCCCGGGGGTTGGGGGTCCTGGTGGTTTTGGGGTCGGGGGTCCCGCAGTTTGGGGATTCAGCAGTTTGGGGGTCCCAAGAGTCGGGGAATTCCGCGGTTTGGGGGTCCCGCAGTTTTGGGGTCCCGTGGGTCGGGGGTCCAGAGGATCCCGGGGTCGGGGGTCCTGCAGTTTTGGGGGTCCCGCGGGTTGTTTTGGGGTCCCGCTGGATTTGGGGTCCCGCTGGTTTTGGGGTCGGGGGTCCTGCGGGTGGGAGGTCCCGGGGAGTGGTCTCGGTGGTCCCGGGGGTCTCGGGGGTCTCGGTGGTCTCGGTGGTCCCGGGGGTCTCGGGGGTCCCTCTACTCGGGGGTCCGTCAGGGAGGGTCCTGGGGGTGATCCCGGGGGGGTCCCGGTGGTCCTGTGGGGGTCCCGGGGGTGGCCTCGGGGGATCGTGGGGGTCTCGGGGGTGATCCCGGTGGTCCCAGGGGCCGCGGGGGTCCCGTGGGGGTCCCGGGAAGGGGTCGTGGGGGTCCCGGGGGTGGTCCCGGGGGTTTATTCCAGCGGTCGCGGGGGTCGCAGGGGGTTATCCCGGTGATCCCGGTGGTCTTGGGGTTTATCCCGGTTATCCTGGGGGTTTATCCTGGGGGTCCCAGGGGGTTATCCCGGTGGTCTCGGGGGTGGTCCCGGTGGTCCCCGGTGTTTATCCCTGGTTTATCCCGGTATTTACCCCGGTGGTCCCAGGTGTCTATCCCGGATTTATCCCAGTTTACCCTGGTGGTCCCAGGTGTTTATCCTGTGTTTATCCCGGTTCACCCAGGTGTCTATCCCGGGTTTATCCCGGTTATGTCTATCCCGGTTATCCCGGGTTACCCCGGTTATCCCCCAGGTGTCTATCCCGGGTTTATCCCGGTTATCCCAGGTGTCTGTCCCGGGTTTATCCCGGTTATGTTTATCCCGGTTATCCCTGGTTTTTATCCCGGTTCACCCCGGTGGTCCCAGGTGTCTATCCCGGTTTACCCCGGTTTATCCCCCAGGTGTCTATCCAGGTATTTATCCCGGTTTACCTCGGTTTATCCCAGGTGTTTATCCCGGGTTATCCCAGGTGTCTATCCCAGTTCACCCGGTCCCCCCCAGGTGTTTATCCCAGGTTTATCCCGGTTTATCCCAGGTGTCCATCTCGTGTCTATCCCGGTTCACCCGGTTCCCCCCAGGTGTCCATCCCGGTTTAATCCCAGTTTATCCCCGATTATCCCAGGTGTCTATCCCGGTTCACCCCAGGTGTTCATCCCGGTTATCCCGTGTCTATCCCGGTTCACCCCGGTTATCCCCAGGTGTTTATCCCGGTTATGTCTATCCCGGTTCACCCGCTCCCCCCAGGTGTGTCTCCCGGCTCCCCCCAGGTGTTTATCCCGGTTATCCCGGTCTATCCCGGTTCACCTGGTTCACCCGGTTCCCCCAGGTGTCCATCCTGGTCTATCCCGTGTCTATCCCGGTTCACCCGCTCCCCCCAGGTGTCTATCCCGGTTTATCCCAGGTGTCTATCCCGGTTCACCCGGCTCCCCCAGGTGTCTATCCCGGTTCACCCGCTCCCCGCAGGTGTGTCTCCCGGGTTTATCCCGGTTCACCCGGTTCCCCCCAGGTGTCCATCCCGGTCTATCCCGGTTCACCCGCTCCCCCAGGTGTGTCTCCCGGCTCCCCGCAGGTGAGGCGCAGCCCGCGGCAGGTTCGTCCCTTTATTGGCCGCGCGGGCCGCGGGGGTCGTTTGTGCTTCTCCTGAACTCCTCCCGGCATCCCGCGGGGCGGGGCGGGGCGGGGCGGGGCGGGGCCAGGTGAGCCACGCCCCCCAGGTGAGCCCCGAGCCCGCCAGGTGAGACCCCCGGGATCTCCCCCCGGCAGCCCCGCCCGCGGGAACGAGACGGGGCGGAGCTCCCGGGCCTGCAGTACCTGAATTGGGGGGAGGCCCCGCCCCCGGCCCCGCCCCCCGGAGCGCCCAGGTGAGGGGAACACCTGGGGGACACCTGGGGGGACACCTGGGGGACACCTGGGGGGACACCTGGGGGGGCTGCGGCACCTGGGGGGAGCGCACCTTGGGAGGGTGGGGCGGGTGAGTGCAGGTGGGTCAGGTGTGTGTGTACAGGTGTGTGTCAGGTGTGTGTCAGGTGTGTGTCAGGTGTGTGTGCAGGTGTGCACAGGTGTATGTGGTGTGTACAGGTGTGTGAGGTGTGTGTACAGGTATGTACAGGCGTGCGCAGGTGTGTGCGCAGGTGTGTGCAGCTGTGTCAGGTGTGTGTGCAGCTGTGTCAGGTGTGTGTGCAGGTGTGTACAGGTGTGTGTGCAGGTGTGTGCAGGTGTGTGTGAGGTGTGTACAGGTGTGTCAGGTGTGTGCAGGTGTGTGTGCAAGTGTGTCTACAGGTGTGTATAGGTGTGTGAGGTGTGTATAGGTGTGTGCAGGTGTGTGCACAGGTGTGTGCGCAGGTGTGTGTGCAGCAGTGTGTGGCGTGTGTCACATGTGCAGGTGTGTTTACAGGTGTGTACAGGTGTGTGCAGATGTGTGTGCAGGGGTGTGCGCAGGTGTGTGTACAGGTGTGCACAGGTGTATGTGGTGAGTGCAGGTGTGCAGGTGTGTGCAGGTGTGTGTTGTGTGTGCAGGTGTGTCAGGTGTGTGTGAGGGGTGTGCAGGTGTGTGCAGCAGTGTGTGGCGTGTGCAGGTGAGTGTCACGTGTGCAGGTGAGTTCACAGGTGTGTACAGGTGTGTCAGGTGTGAGAGGTGTACAGAGCTCTGCAGGTGTGTGAGGTGTATACAGGTGCGTGCAGGTGTGTGTGGTGTGCAGGTATGTTTACAGGTGAGTACAGGTGTGTGCAGGTGTGTGCAGGTTTGTGCAGCAGCAGCATTGGCAGCACCTGCAGTGCATGTGTGTGTGCAGGTGTGTGTACAGGTGTGTACAGGTGTGTGTGAGGTGTGTCAGGTGTGTGCACGGGTGTGTGCAGGTGTGTGTGCAGGTGTGTGTGCAGGTGTGTACAGGTGCGTACAGGTGTGTTCGGGTGTGTTCAGGTGTGTACAGGTGCGTTCAGGTGTGTTCAGGCCCGTCCAGGTGTGCACAGGTGAGAGCAGCATCAGCAGCATTGGCAGCGCCTGTGGAGAGTGCAGCGAGTACCTGTGGGGCACCTGCGGGGCTGGGAGTGTGTCAGGTGTGTACAGGTGTGTACAGGTGTGTGCAGGTGTGTGCAGGTGTGTGTCAGGTGTGCCAGGTGTGTGTAAGGTGTGTACAGGTGTGTCAGATGTGTGTCAGGGGTGGCGGGGTGTGTCAGGTGTGTGTCAGGAGTGTGTCAGGAGTGTCAGGTGTGTGTCAGGTGTGTCAGGTGTGTGTCAGGAGTGTGTCAGGAGTGTGTCAGGTGTGTGCAGGTGTGTCAGGAGTGCATCAGGTGTGTCTGTCAGGTGTGTACAGGTGTGTGTGACACCTGCATTACCTGCATGGACACCGGGCTGGGACTGTGTCAGGTGTGTGCAGGTGAGAGCTGTGTGTGCAGGTGTGTGCAGGTGTGTGCAGCATGCACAGGTGTCTACAGGTGTGCACAGGTGTGTACAGGTGTGCACAGCGTGTGACGTCCATGGTGTGTTCATGGCGTGTCCAGGTGTGCGCAGGTGTGTGCAGTGTGTACCTGTGTGTGTCTGTACAGGTGTGTACCTGTGTGCGCAGGCGTGTGCAGGTGTGTAAATGCTTGTGCAGCTGCGCACCTGTGTGTACAGGTGTGTACAGGTGTGTACAGGTGCTCAGAGGTGTGTACACGTGTATACCTGTGTGTGCAGGTGTGTACAGGTGTGCATATGTATATATCTGTCTGTGCACAGGTATGTATGAGTGTGTACCTGTGCGTACAGGTGCGCACAGGTGTGTACATGCATGTGCCCGTGTGTACAGGTGTGTACGTGCATGTATAAGTGTGTACCTGTGCATACAGGTGTGTATAAGCGTGTACCTGTGTGTACAGGTGTGCACAGGTGCTCACAGGTGTGTTATTATGTGTACCTGTGTGCACAGGTGTGCACAGGCGCTCACAGGTGTGTACATGTATGTACCTGTGTATCCAGGTGCGCACAGGTGCTCACAGGTGCGTTATTGTATGTACCTGTGTGTACAGGTGTGTTATTGTATCTACCTTTGTGCACAGGTGTGTACAGGTGTGCGCATGTGTGTATAAGTGTGTACCTGCGTGTACAGGTGTGCACAGGTGTGCACGAGCATGTACCTGTGTGTATAAGTGTGCACAGGTGTGTACAGGTGTGTACGTGTGTGTATAAGTGTGTCCAGGTGTGCACAGGTGTGTCCAGGTGCGCACAGGTGCTCACAGGTATCCACCCCCCCACACACCCTCACCCCCCGCTCTTCCCACATGTCCTTCCCATGTCCTTCACGTGTCCTTCGCATGTCCGGGGCGTGTCCTTCGCGTGTCCAGGTGCGTCCAGGTGTGCCCAGGTGCGTCCAGGTGTGCCCAGGTGGGCGGGGCGGGGGAGGGGAGCTAGCGCTACTCTGCATCATCCCTGAATCCGGTCGCTCTAAGGTGGGGCTGGCTCGCGGGTCCCTGATTGCTCGAGCCCATGCGGTCGGTAATTAACTATCGGTAA
This sequence comes from Lichenostomus cassidix, assembly GCF_008360975.1. Classification (NCBI taxonomy): domain Eukaryota; kingdom Metazoa; phylum Chordata; class Aves; order Passeriformes; family Meliphagidae; genus Lichenostomus; species Lichenostomus cassidix. The sequence goes on along the minus strand of NC_139482.1, from coordinate 152,361,835 downwards.
TTAACGGTCAGTAATTATTGCTCTAGGGCGGGCGGCGCCCGCGGTTCTACAGTTTGGCAACGCAAATTAAAAAAACAATTAATCGAAAATTAAAAAATAGATATAAGAGAGAGGAAAAAAAAAATAAAAGGAAAAATAAATAAAATAAATTAATAATAAAAATTTAAAAATCCGGAAAAAAGCGTCAAAAGTTGGCATAGACGGCAGGGTGGGGGAGGGGCTGGCTTGGCATGCAGAAGACCCCCGGGGTGGGGAGGGGCGGCGGGGGGGGGCGCCGAAAATCCCCTCCCCTCCCCCCCCCTTCAGGCTTTGGCATCGCGGGGGGAGGGGGCGCTGGGAGCCCCCAGACCCGGGGAGGGGTTAATGGTGGGGGGAGGGGTTAATATTGGGGGAGGGTTGGTGGTGGGGAGGGGTTAATTATTGGGGGAGGGGTAAGTTTAGGGGAGGGGTTAATTCGGATGGGGGAGGGGTAAATTTGGGGTGGGGAGGGGTTAATTTGGATGGGGGAGGGGTTAATTGGGGTGAGGGAGGGGTTAATTCAGGGGGGAAGGGGTTAATTAATTGGGGAAGGGGTTAATTAATTAGGGGGAGGGGTTTGTGCTCTCGGGCAGGGCGCCCCCTAGCGGGGGGAGGGGCAGCCCCTCGGGGGGTGTTTATTTTCGGGGTTCCCCCCCCACCCCCTACAGGTGGGGCTCAGGTGTGGGGGAGGGGAATTGGGGGTACCCTGAATTTTGGGGTACCTGGGGTACCTGGGGGAGAGGGCCATGCACGGCGGGGGAGGAGCCCCAGCCCGGGGGATTTTGGGGTACCCTGAATGTGGGGGAGCCCGGGGGGGCCATGCGGGGTTTTGGGGTCCCCGGGCAGCGCTGTGCCGTGCGGGGGGGGGGATTATTGCGGGGGGGGGCACCCCAAAAACGGGGGGTGCCCTAGAGTGGGGGACGGCACAGGGGGGACCCCAAAATTGGGGGGGGGCACCCCGAAATGGGGCTCGGCACAGGGGGGCACCCATGCATGGGGGAGGGGCGCCCCAAAAGGGGGGGCAACCCGAGTTTGGGGTCACCCCGGTTTGGGGTCACCCGGGTTTGGGGTCACACCGGGTTTGGGGTCACCCCGGTTTGGGGTCACCCGGGTTTGGGGTCACCCCGGTTTGGGGTCACCCCGGGTTTGGGGTCACCCCGGTTTGGGGTCACTCCGGTTTGGGGTCACCCCGATTTTGGGGTCACCCCGGTTTGGGGTCACCCCGGGTTTGGGGTCACCCCGGTTTGGGGTCACTCCGGTTTGGGGTCACCCCGATTTTGGGGTCACCCCGGTTTGGGGTCACCCGGGTTTGGGGTCACCCCGGTTTGGGGTCACCCGGGTTTGGGGTCACCCCGGTTTGGGGTCACCCCGGTTTTGGGGTCACCCGTGCAGCGCGGGGGGGTCTGCAGGGGGGGTTCACCTGATCTCGGGGTACGGGGTACCCATGCAAAGGGGGGGGGCACCCCGATTTTGGGGTGCGCGGGGAGAGCAGGACCCCGAGTTTGGGGGTCAGCCCGGTTTTGGGGTCAGCCCGGGTTTGGGGTCACCCCGAGTTTGGGGAGCCTGGGAATGGCGGGGGAGGTCACCCCGATTTTTGGGGTTCACCCCAGTTTTGGGGTCACCTCCCGAATTTGGGGTCACCTCCCGATTTTGGGGTGCGCAGGACGGGGGTGACCCCAGGGCTATGGCACGGGGGGGCGCCCATGCAGAGGGGGGGTCACCCCGATTTTTGGGGTTCACCCCGATTTTGGGGTGTCACCCCATTTTTGGGGTTCACCCCATTTTTGGGGTCACCCGCATGCTCAGGGGGGTTATGGCACAAGGCTGAGGCACCCATGCAGAGAAGGGGGTCACCCCAAATTTGGGGGTCGGGTCACCCCGATTTTGGGGTCACCTCAAATTTGGGGGTCGGGTCACCCATTTGGGGTGGCGGCAGGGGGGTCACCCCAATTTTGGGGTCGGGTCACCCCAATTTCGGGGTCAGGACACCCATTTTGGGGTCACCCCAATTTTGGGGTCGGGTCACTATTTGGGGCTCACCCCAATTTTGGGGGTCGGGTCACCCATTTGGAGTCGGGTCACCCCAATTTTGGGGGTTGAGTCACCCCAATTTCGGGGTCAGGACACTCATTTTGGGGTCACCCCAATTTTAGGGTCGGGTCACCCATTCAGGGGTCACCCCAATTTCGGGGGTCACCCCAATTTTGGGGGTCACCCCAATTCCGGGGGTCGGGTCACCCCAATTTTAGGGTCGGGTCACCCATTCAGGGTTCACCCCAATTTTGTGGGTCACCCCAATTTTGGGGGTCGGGTCACCCCGATTTTGGGGTCGGGTCACCCATTCAGGGGTCACCCCAATTTTTGGGGGTCACCCCGATTTGGGGTTGCACCGCCCATGGAAGAGTGGGGTTCACCCCAATTTTGGGGACATCCCTGCGAGAATTTGGGGTTACCCCAAATTTTTGGGGTGCCCAGGACCCCAAAACGGCAGCGGGGGAATGGATGGGGATGAAAGGGAATTTGGGGATCCCAGAGGTGAATTTTGGGGTACCGGATTTTGGGGAAGTGAATTTTGGGGTTTGGATTTTGTGGAGGTGAATTTTGGGGGAAATTGGATTTTGGGGTTTGGATTTTTGGGGTACCGAATTTTGGGGAGGTGAATTTTAGGGTACCAGATTTTGGGGTTTGGATTTTGTGGAGGTGAATTTTGGGGGAATTAGATTTTGGGGTTTGGATTTTGGGGGAGACTGGAATTTGGGGTTTGGATATTGGGGGGTACCAGATTTTGGGGGGATGGATTTTTGGGGGTGCCGGATTTTGGGGAGGTGAATTTTGGGGGAATTGGATTTTGGGGTTTGGATTTTTGGGGTACCGGATTTGGGGAGGTGAATTTTGCGGGGTTTGGATTTTGGGGGTATCGGATTTTGGGGTTTGAATTTTAGGAAGGTGAATTTTGGGGGAATTGGATTTTGGGGAATGGATTTTGATGGCAGATTTTTTTGGGGTGAATTTCGTGTCCAGATTTTTTTGGGGTGAATTTCGGAGGACGAATTCCGTATCAGGATTTTTTGGGGTCGGAATTTCGTGTCCGGATTTTTTTGGGGTGAATTTCGGAGGATGAATTTTGGGGTTGGATTTTTCGAGGGGTGAACTTGGTGGGGCAAATTTTGGGGTGAAATTCTGTGAGCTGAAGGACTTAGGGGGTGAATTTTGGGGTCGGAATTTGTGGGGTGAATTTTTGGGGCTGAATTTTTAGGATTGAATTTTTGGGGCTGAACTTCAACAGGTGAATTTTTGGGTCCGGATTTTTTGGGGTGAACTCCTCGGACTGAACTTCGAGGGGTGAATTTTGGGGTCAGAATTTGTAGGGTGAATTCCTAGGAGTGAATTTTTGGGGCTGAACTACCAGAGGTTGAATTTTTGGGTCTGGATTTTTTGGGGTGAACTCCTAGGACTGAACTTTGAGGGTTGAATTTTGGATTCAGATTTTTTGGGGGGAATTTTGGGGTCAGATTTTTTGGGGTGAATTTTAGGGCCTAACTTTGAGGAGGTTTGAACTTCGCCTGGGGTCAATTTTTTGGGAATTCTGAATTTCTAAGGCTAAACTTCGAATTTTTTTCTTGTGGGGTTTGGAATTTCTAGGGGCGAATCCCCAAAGGTGAATCCTGAAAGGTGAATTTTGAAAGGTGAATTCTGAAAGGTGAAATTCGAGTGGTGAATTCCTAAAGGTGAATTCCTAAAGGTGAATTTCAAAAGGTGAATTCCTGAAGGTGAATTTCGAAAGGTGAATTCCGAAAGGTGAATCCGGAAGGTGGAATTTGAAGGATGAATTCCTGAAAGGTGAATTCCAAAAGGTGAATTTCGAAAGGTGAATTTCGAAAGGTGAATCCTGAAAGGTGAATCCTGAAAGGTGAATCCCGAAGGGTGGAATTTGACGGTTGAATTCCAACAGGTGGATTTTGAAAGGTGAATTTCGAAGGGTGAATCCTGAAGGGTGGATTTCGAAGGGTGAATCCTGACAGGTGAATCCCGACAGGTGGATGTTGAAGGGCGAATCCTGACAGGTGAATCCCGACAGGTGAATTCCGAAGGGTGAATCCTGAAAGGCGAATTTCGAAGGGTGGATCCCCAAAGGTGGAATTTGAAGGGTGAATCCCGACAGGTGAATCCCGACAGGTGAATTTTGAAGGATGAATCCTGAAGGGTGAATCCTGACAGGTGGATGTTGAAGGACGAATCCCGACAGGTGAATCCTGACAGGTGAATTTTGAAGGATGAATCCTGAAGGGTGAATCCCGACAGGTGAATCCCGACAGGTGAATCCCGCCAGGTGGAATTTGAAGGATGAATCCTGATGGGTGAATCCCGACAGGTGGATTTTGAAGGGTGACTCCCGCCAGGTGAATCCTGACAGGTGGATTTTGAAGGGCGAGTTCTGAAGGGTGAATTTCGAGGGGTGAATCCCGCCAGGTGAATTTTGAAGGGCGAATCCTGATGGGTGAATCCCACCAGGTGAGTCCCGACAGGTGGATTTTGAACGATGAATTCCGAGGGGTGAATCCCGACAGGTGAATCCCGACAGGTGGATTTTGAAGGGTGAATTCTGAAGGGTGAATCCCGCCAGGTGAATCCTGCCAGGTGAATCCCAAAGGGTGAATCCCGACAGGTGAATTTTGAAGGGTGAATCCCGACAGGTGAATCCCGACAGGCGGGTTTTGAAGGGTGAGTTCTGAAGGGTGAATTTCGAGGGGTGAATCCCACCAGGTGACTCCCAACAGGTGGAATTTGAAGGGTGACTCCCGCCAGGTGAATCCCGCCAGGTGAATTTTGAAGGGCGAATCCTGATGGGTGAATCCCACCAGGTGAGTCCCGACAGGTGGATTTTGAACGATGAATTCCGAGGGGTGAATCCCGACAGGTGAATCCCGAGGGGTGAATCCCGACAGGTGGATGTCGAAGAGTGAATCCCGAGGGGTGAATCCCGACAGGTGGATATTGAAGAGTGAATTTCGAGGGGTGAATCCCGCCAGGTGACTCCCAACAGGTGGAATTTGAAGGGTGAATCCCGAAGGGTGAATCCCGAAGGGTGACTCCCGCCAGGTGACTCCCTCCAGGCAAATCCCTCATCCAAACCCAGGCGGTGCCGCCCTCAGCCTCTCGATGACCTCTCCCTCCTCACCCCTCGTGCCGAACTCCCAAACCTGCTCCACTCGGCGGCCGCAGAACCTCCGCGGGGCACAACCTGGAGGGTCTCCACCCCCTCGACACCCCCCAGTCCCACCCCGGACCCCCTCAGGGGCGCAGGGGGCTGAGCGGCGCCGCGGCGCCCTTGAAGCAGGCGGACTCGTAGTGCTTGTTGAGATAGGACTTGAGGGCGAAGGTTTTGCTGCAGCGCTTGCACTTGAAGTGCTTGAAGGCCGAGTGGGTCTGCATGTGGGCGCGCAGGTTGGAGCGGTCGGCGAACGCCTTGCCGCAGTGCGCGCAGCCGAACGGCTTCTCCCCGGTGTGGGAGCGCATGTGGCCCTGCAGCAGCCAGGGCCGGCTGAACGCCTTGCCGCACACCTGGCACTTGTGCTTCAGGTCGTGCGTCAGCAGGTGCATGGCCATGGCCGGCATGGAGACGTACACCTTGCCGCACGTGGGACACTTCTTGGCCATCTTGCTGTCCAGGCTGCGGTGCGTCTGCTTGTGGCGGCTCAGGTTGGACGAGGTGGCGTAGCTCTTGCCGCACTCGCCGCAGGTGTGCCGCGGCAGGTTGCGCGCCGCGCCGCCGCCGCCGCCGCCGCTCACCTTGCGCCGGGAGCGGCCGTCGGTGATGAAGAAGGCGTCCACCGCGTAGCCCTCGCTCACGGCCGCGTCGCCGTTGATGTAGCCGCCGGCCATGCCCGAGTGCGGGCTGTCCGGGGGCTCCGAGTCGCCGCCGCCGAAGTCGCCGCGGCCGCCGGGGTACAGAGTGTCCGGCGAGGGGACCTTGAGCGCCGCCTCGGGGTCAGCCTCGAAGGCCGAGGGCGCCATGTAGTCGCTGATGTACCCTGCAGGGGACAGGGGACACGGTGAGGGGGTGGCAGGGGACACGGTGAGAGGTGGCGGGGTTGGGGACACGGTGAGAGGTGGCAGGGGACACGGTGAGGGCGTGGCGGAGTTGGGGACACGGTGAGGGGGTGGCAGGGTTGGGGACACGGTCAGGGGGTGGCAGGGGACACGGTGAGGGGGTGGCGGGGTTGGGGACACGCGGGGGGGAGGGGATTGGGGTACTGGGTGTCACCCTGGTTGTGCCCTGGGTGTCCCCTTCTTGGGGCACTGGGTGTCACCACTCTGTCCCTCTGTCTGTCCCACCTCTGTCCCTCTCTCTGTCCCACCTTTGTCCCCTTCTTGGGGCACTGGATGTCACCACTTTGTCCCTCTGTCTGTCCCACCTCTGTCCCCGGGTCTGTCCCACCTCTGTCCCCCTGTCTGTCCCCTTCTTGGGGCACTGGGTGCCCTCCCTCTGTCCCTCTGTCTGTCCCCACTTTGTCCCCCGTCTGTCCCCTTGGGGTACTGGGTGTCCCCACTGTGTCCCTCTGTCTGTCCCCACTCTGTCCTCCTGTCTGTCCCCCTGGCTGTCCCCGCGCTATCCCCACTCTGTCCCCCTGCCTGTCCCTGCTCTATCCCCGCTCTGTCCCCGCTCTGTCCCCTCTCTGTCCCCTCTCTGTCCCCTCTCTGTCCCCGCTCTGTCCCCCTGCTCATCCTCCTGCCAGACTGTGCCCAACTCCCCTCCTGACCTGCCCTTGTCCCTTGTCCCTTGTCCCTTATCCCCTCCCTCCTGCCCCCTCCCCCAACACCCCCAGCCCCGCACCCCAACCCACCCAGACCCCAAACCCACACCGAGCAGCCCACAGCGTCCGCACAGCCCCCGCCTGCCCCTGTCCCCCTGTCCCCAACTCTGTCCCCCTGTCCCCCTGTCCCTGTCTCCAACTCTGTCCCCTGTCCCCAACTCTGTCCCCTGTCCCCTGTCCCCCTGTCCCCTGTCCCATCCCTGTCCCCTGTCCCCAACGCTGTCCCTTCCCGCATCTCCCGTCCCTGCCCCCGATCCTGTCCCGCCCCTTTTCCTGACCGCAGCTCCCTGTCCCTGTCCTTGTCCTCTGTCCTTGTCCCCTGTCCCTGCCCTGACACCCTGCCGCTGTCCCTGTCCCTTTCCTTGTGCCCATCCCTGTCCCTGTCCCCATCCCTGTTCCTGCCGGTAGCTCCCTGTCCCTGTCCCTGTCCCTGTCCCTGTCCCTGTCCCCATCCCTGTCCCCGCAGTCCCAACTGCAGTCTGTCCCTGTCCCCAACCCTGCCGTTGGCTCCTGTCCCTTCCCTTGTCCCTTCCCTTGTCCCTGTCCCCATCGCTGTCCCTGTCCCTGCCCTCACCCTCCTGTCCTCTCCCCTGTCCCCATCTCCGCAGTCCTTGTCCCCATCCCTGTCACTGTCCCCGCAGTCCCGGACGCTGTCCCTGTCCCCATCCCGCAGTCCCTGTCCCCATCCCTCCCTGCATCTCTGCTCTGTCCCTTGTCCCTTGTCCCCTGTCCCTGTCCCCATCCCTGTCCCCTGTCCCTGTCCCCATCCCTGTCCCTTGTCCCCTCATCCCTGCTCTGTTCCCTCTCCCTCATCCCCTGCATCTCTCCCTTCCCTTGTCCTTGTCCCCCGCCCTGTCCCTGTCCCCGCAGTCACTGTCCCTGTCCCCGCAGTCACTGTCCCTGTCCCCGCAGTCACTGTCCCCTGTCCCCCTGCTCCCTCCTTCCCCCATCCCCATCCCTTCCCGCATCGCTGCCTTTCTCTCGCTGTCCCTTTCCTTGTCACTCTCGCTGTCCCTTTCCTTGTCGCCGTCCCTGTCCCGGCAGTGGCTGTCGCCGTCCCTGCCCTCACCCCGCTGTCGCTGTCGCTGTCGCTGTCCCTTCCCATGTCGCCGTCCCTTCCCGCATTCCCGGTCGCTGCATCCCTGTCCCCAACCCTGTCCGCATCGCTGTAACTGTCCCTTCCCTGTCCTCATCCCTGCCCGCATCTGTCCCTTCCCTGTCCCTTCCCTGTCCCCATCCCATGCCATCCCTGCCCGCATCGCTCTCACTGTCCCTTCTCTGTCCTTTCCCTGTGTCTTCCCTGTCCCCAACCCTGTCCCCATCCCTGCCCGCATTCCCGGCTGTCCCTTCCCTGTCCCCATCCCTGTCCCTTCCCTGTCCCCATCCCTGTCCCTTCCCTGTCCCCATCACTGTCCCTTTCCTGTCCCTTCCCTGTCCCCATCCCTGCCCGCATTCCCGGCTGTCCCTTCCCTGTCCCCATCCCTGTCCCTTTCCTGTCCCTTCCCTGTCCCCATCCCTGCCCGCATTCCCAGCTGTCCCTTCCCTGTCCCCATCCATTCCCGCATCGCTCTCACTGTCCCTTCGCTGTCCCTTCGCTGTCCCTTCGCTGTCCCTTCGCTGTCCCTTCCCTGTCCCTTCTCTGTCCCTTCGCTGTCCCCACGCCATCCCATGCCACCCCAGCCCGCATTCCCGGCGCCATCCCCGCGCCGCATTCCCGCATTCCCCGCCCGCTCCGCCCCGGCCCGGCTCAGCCCGGCTCAGCCCGGCTCAAGGTCACGGCCGTGCCGGGCCCGGGGATGCTGCGGCGGTTCCGCCGGTCCCGGTTACGCAACGCGCCGCAGCCGCACCGGGCCCGGCCGGGGCCGCGCTCCGCACAAAGGCCGGCACGGCACGGCACGGCACGGCACGGCTCGGCACGGCACGGGGGGGACAGCGGGGACAACAACGGGGACAACGGGGACGAGGCTGCCGGGGCCGCGGGGGGCTCTGCGCTGCCCTTGAACTTGGCTCCCGCAGACAAAGGGCAGCGCCGGCAGCTCGGAGCTCGGAGCCGGCCCGGCTCGGTCCCGGTTCAGTCCCGGTTCAGTCCCGGTTCAGTCCCGCTTCCCCGCTCGGTCCCGGCCCGGTTCCGCTCGGTTCCCGCCCGGCCGGCGGCGGCAGCGCGGCGGAATGCGGCGGTAGCGGGGCCGGGGGGGCTCGGCGCGGCCCGGCTCGGTATTTACCCTTCTCGTGCAGCCGGGAGCCGAAATCCGCCCGGGCGCGGCCGTACGGAGCGTCGAGGCCGGCGGGGAAGTCATCGAGCTTCACCTTCTTCACCAGGAACGACCTGGGCATGGTTCCTCCGCGCTCCGGGCCCGGCCCCGCCGCCACAAAGGGTCCCCCCGGGCCGGCCCGGGTGGGGGGACGGGCGGGGGGTGCCGAACCGAGCTAGGGCTTTGTGCGGCGGGCGCGGCCGCGCAGCTCCAGCTCCTCCGGCTCCGGGCCGGGGCCGCCCGCAGCCGCCGCCGCCGCCGCCGTTGCCGCCGTGTCGGTGTCGGTGAGGCCGCGCCCGGCGGCTCCCGGTTCCCCGCCGCGCTCGGGCATGGACCGCCGCGCTCGGTGGGCAGCGGGGCGGGGAGGGGGCGGCCGAGCCCCGCGGGGGTCGCGGGGGGTCCCGGTGGCGGCGGCGGCGGCGGCGGGGCGGGCAGCGCCCGTTCAGCACCGCGGACAGCGGCGGGGATGGAGGGGGAGGGACGGCGGGGAGGGACGGAGGGGTTTTTGGGTTTTTTTTTTTTTGGGGTGGGGGAATGGAATGGAGGGGCGGCGGCGCTCGGGCCGGGCTGGGAGGCTCAGCACATCGCCGCGCTTATAACGGGGCCGGGGGGGCGGGGGCGAGGGGAACGAGGGGGGAACGGGGAGGGGCGGAGGGGAACGCCTCTGGGAGGGGAGGGGAGGGGAGGGGAGGGGACAGGGAGGGGACAGGGAGACCACCGCCCACCGAGGGAGGGAGGGAGGGAGATGGAGAATCCCGGGATTTACAGGGGAATTGGGAGGAAAGGAGCTGGGAGAATCCTGGAATTGGGGGGAGAGAGGAACCTAGAGGATCCCGGGATTTATAGGGGAATTGGGATAACCGGGAGAATCCTGGAATTGGGGGGAGAGAGGAGCCGGAGAATCCCAGAATTTATGGGGGAAATGGGGAGGAAAAGAGCCGGGAGAATCTTGGAATTGGGGGGAGATAGGACCTGGGAGAATCCCAGAATTTATAAAGGAAATGGGGGCAGAGAGGAGCCGGAGGATCCCGGAATTTACAGGGGAATTGGGGGGCAATAGGACCTGGAAGAATCCCAGGATTTATAGGGGAATGGGGAGCAGGAGGATCCCGGAATTTATAGGGGAAATGGGGGGCGAGAGGAGCCGGAGGATCCCGGGATTTATGGGGGAATTGGGGGGGCGAAAGGAGACGGGAGAATCCCAGAATTTATAGGGGAATTGGGGGGCAATAGGACCTGGAAGAATCCCAGGATTTATAGGGGAATGGGGAGCAGGAGGATCCCGGAATTTATAGGGGAAATGGGGAGTAAAAGAGCCGGGAGAATCCTGAAACTGGGGGGCGATAGGACCTGGAAGAATCCCAGGATTTATAGGGGAATTGGGGGGCGATAAGAGCCGGGAGAATCCCAGAATTTGTGGGGGAAATGGGGGACGAGAGGAGCCGGAGAATCCTGAAATTGGGGGGCGAGAGGACCTGGGAGAATCCCGGGATTTCTGGGGGAAATGGGGGCGCTAAGACCCGGGAGAATCCCAGAATTTATAGGGGAATTGGGGGGCGATAAGAGCCGGGAGAATCCCAGAATTTATAGGGGAATTGGGAGGCGCTAAGACCCGGGAGAATCCCAGAATTTGGGGAAAATGGGAAGCGATAGAACCCGGAGAATCCCAGAATTTTGGGGGAATTGCTGGGCGCTAAGACCCGGGAGAATCCCAGAATTTATAGGGAAATGGGGGCGATAGGACTCAGGAAAATCCCAGAATTTTGGGGGAATTGCTGGGCGCTAAGACCCGGGAGAATCCCAGAATTTATAGGGGAAATGGGAGGCCATAGGACCTGGGAGAATCCCAGAATTTATAGGGAAATGGGAGGCGCTAAGACCCGGGAGAATCCCAAAACTGCGGCGGAAGAAATCGGGAGAGCATTAGGACCCGGGAGAATCCCAGAATTCGGTGGGAGGAAGCGCTAGGACAGAGGAGAATCCCAAAAAAATTTTTTGGGGATAATGGGGAGCGCTAGGACCCGGGAGAATCCCAAAATTGTCTTTTTGGGAACACTAAAAACTGGGAGAATCCCAAAATTGTCTTTTGGGGGAAATTGGGAACTCTAGGAGCTGGGAGAATCCCAAATTTTTTTTTTTTTTTTGAGGAACGCTAAAAACTGGGAGAATCCCAAAATTTTTGGGGGGATAATGGGGAGCAATAGGACCAGGGAGAATCCCAAATTTTTTGGTTTTTTTGGGAGGGGGAATGGGGAACGGTAAAAACCGGGAGAATCCCAGAATTGGTTTTGGGGTGGAAATGGGAAAAGTCTCGAAGCTGGAGAATCCCAAAATTGTTTTTTGGGGGAATTGGGGAGTTTTAGGAGCCTGGAGAGACCCCGGGAGAGGGGCGGGGAGTGGGAATAGTGGGAATAGTGGGAATAGTGGGAAGAGTGGGAATAGTGGGAATAATGGGAATAAAGGGAATAATGGGAATAAAGGGAATAAAGGGAATAGGAATAGGAATGAGAATGGGAATGGTATTCATAGAATTAATGGGAATAATGGGAATAATGGGAATAATGGGAATAATGGGAATGGGAATAGGAATGGGAATAATGGGAATGAAGGGAATAATGGGAATAATAGGAATAATGGGAATAATGGGAATAGTGGGAATAATTGGAAGAATGAGAATAATGGGAATGGGAATGGGAATAGGAATACTGGGAATAATGGGAAGAATGGGAATAATGGGAGTAATGGGAATTATGGGAATAGGAACAAGAATGGCATTAATGGAATTGATGGGAATAATGGGAATAATGGGAATAAAGGGAAATAGGAATTGGAATAATAGGAATAATGGGAATAATGGGAATGGGAATAAAGGGAATAATGGGAATAATGGGAATAATGGGAATAATGGGAATGAAGGGAATAATGGGAATAATAGGAATAATGGGAATGGGAATAATAGGAATAATGGGAATAATGGGAATAATGGGAATAATTGGAAGAATGAGAATATTGGGAATGGGAATGGGAATAGGAATACTGGGAATAATGAGAATATTGGGAATAGGAATACTGGGAATAATGAGATGGGAATAAGAATGGGAATGGGAATAACAGGAATAACAGGAATAACGGGAATAATAGGAATGATGGAAATAATGAGAATAATGGGAATAATGGAATTTATGGGATTTATGGGAATTATGGGAATTATGGGAATTAATTATGGGAATAATGGGAATAATGGGAAAAATGGGAATAATGGGAATAATGGGAATGGGAATAGAAATAATGGGAATGGGATGGGAATAATTGGAATGATGGGAATAACGGGAATAATGGGAATTGGGGAGCATTAGGACCAGGGAGAATCCGGGATTGAGGAGCGCTGGGATCTGGGAAAATCCCATAATTTAGGGGGAAAACTGGGAGTTTTGGGAACTGGGGGAGTCAGGGATGGGGAGGAAAAACCGGGAATGGGAATGGGGAGAATCCCAGGTTTTTCGGGAGGATCCCGGAATTTCGGGAAGGACAAAAACCTGGAAAAATCCCAGTTTTTTTGGGAAGAATCCCAGGATTTTGGGCATCACAAAGACCCCAGGAAATCCCAGGATTTTTTTTTGGAAAATCCCGGATTTTTGGGGGGGAAATCCCGGATTTTTTTTGGAAATTCCCAGATTTTTTGGGGGGGAAATCCCAAATTTTTCGGGGGAAATCCCAAATTTTTGGGGAAATCCCAGGAATTTTCGGGAAATCCCAGATTTTTTGGGGGAAATCCCAGATTTTGGGAAAATCCCAGATTTTTGGGAAATCCCAGAATTTTTTGGGGGAAAATCCCAAATTTTTCGGGGGGAAATCCCAGATTTTTTTGTGGGAAAATCCCAGAATTTTTTTGGAGGAAATCCCAAATTTTTCAGGGGGAAATCCCAAATTTTTTTTTCGGAAATCCCAAATATTTTTGGCGGAAATCCCAGATTTTTGGGGTAAATCCCAAATTTTTTTTTGGAAAATCCCAGATTTTTCGGGGGAAATCCTGGATTTTTTGGGGGAAATCCGAGATTTTTTGGGGTAAATCCCAAATTTTTCGGGGGGAAAATCCCAGACTTTTGCCGGGGAAATCCCAAATTTTTTGGGGAAATCTCAGGATTTTTTGGGGGAAAATCCCAAATTTTTTTGGGGAGAAATCCCAAATTTTTTGGGTAAATCCCAAATTTTTTGGGGGGAAATCCCAGATGTTTTTGGGGAAAATCCCAAATTTTTTGGGGGGAAATCCCAGGATTTTTTTGGGAGAAATCCCAGGATTTTTCGGGGGGGAAATCCCAAATTTTTCGGGGGACATTCCCAAATTTTTTTGGGGGAAATCCCAAATTTTTCAGGAGGAAATCCCAAATTTTTTTGGAGGAAATCCCAAATTTTTTTGGGGAAAATCCCAGGATTTTTTTTGAGAAAATCCCAAATTTTGCGTGGGGAAATCCCAAATTTATTGGGGGAAAATCCCAGAATTTTTTGGAGGAAATCCCAGATTTTTCAGGGGGAAATCCCAAATTTTTTCGGGGGATATTCCCAAATTTTTTTGGGGGGAAATCCCAAATTTTTTTGGAGGAAATCCCAGATTTTTTTGAGAAAATCCCAAATTTTTCGGGGAGGAAATCCCAGATTTTTTTTGGGAAAATCCCAAATTTTTCGGGAGAAAATCCCACATTTTTGGGGGAAAATCCCAAATTTTTTTTGGGAAAATCCCAAATTTTTTGGGAAAATCCCAAATTTTTTTGGGGGGAAATCCCGGGAATTCCCGAAAATCGGTGAGGGGGGGATGGGCACATCGCCCCTCCCCCCCCCGGCACGCCGCGGGCAATCAGAGAGGCTCATTTGCATCTCATTAGCATCTGATTTGCATAAAACTAACATCGAATGAAGGGGCTCGGTGGGGGAGGGGCTGCCCGCACCTGCTGAGATGGGGGGGAGGGGGAGCTTGCCCAGGTGGCTCTGAGGTTGCCCAAGTGAGGCTGAGGTTGCCCAGATAGCTCCGTGCTTGCCCAGGTGGGTCTGAGGTTGCCCAGGTGGGTCTGAACTTGCCCAGGTGAGGCTGAGCTTGCCCAGGTAGCTCCAAGCTTGCCCAGGTGAGGTTGAGGTTGCCCAGGTCAGACTGAGGTTGCCCAGGTGAGCTCCCAGTTTGCCCAGGTAAGGCTGAGGTTGCCCAGGTGAAGCTGAGCTTGCCCAGGTGAAGCTGAGGTTGCCCAGGTGAGCTCTGAACTCGCCCAGGTGGCTCTGAACTTGCCCAGGTGAGCTCTGAACTTGCCCAGGTAGCTCCCAGGTTGCCCAGGTGAGACTGAGGTTACCCAAGAGAAGCTGAGCTTATCCAGGTAAGGCTGAGGTTGCCCAGGTGAGCTCCCAGCTTGCCCAGGTGAGGCTGAGGTTGCCCAGGTGAGCTCTGAACTCGCCCAGGTGGCTCTGAGGTTGCCCAGGTAGCTCCCAGCTTGCCCAAGTGAGGCTGAGGTTGCCCAGGTGGCTCTGAACTTGCCCAGGTGAGCTCCCAGCTTGCCCAGGTAAGGCTGAAGTTGCCCAGGTGGCTCTGAGGTTGCCCAGGTGAGCTCTGAGGTTGCCCAGGGAAAGCTGAGGTTGCCCAAATGAGCTCCCAGCTCGCCCAGGTGAGCTCCCCTCCCCTCCCCTCCCCCCCCCACCCCGCACTCTCCCCTCCCCCCGCCGGGCTCAGCTGGTTGGTCCATCCCCCCGGGGGGCGTGGCCGTCCCGCCTCATTAACCCTCATTAATATGCAAATGAGGCGCTGCCGCCCGCGGGTGACAAATGACCCTGGGGGGGACACTGCCCCTCCCCCACCCCCTCGGGGGTCCCTCAGCCTCAGCTGGGGGGTTGATGAGCCCCTCCCCCACCCAGCTGAGCCCCCCGCCCCTCCCACCGCCCCTCCCCCACCCGCCCCTCCCCCTCCCCAAAATCCAAGGGGGGGTAGAAATTTGAGGAGGGGGAGGGGCAGAGAGAGTTTTTTTGGGTTTTTTTTTATTGCGGTTTTTGGGGGGAGAATCCCAAAATTTGGGGGTTTTACAAAAAATGGTGACAAAATTGGGAGGATTTCCAAAAATGGGGATTACAAATTTGGGGGTTTTACAAAAAATGGGGACGAAATTTGGGATCCACAAAATTTGGGGATCTCCAAAATTTGGGGGTTTTACAAAAAATGGGGACAAAATTGGGGATTACAAAATTGGGGGTTTTACAAAAAATGGGGACGAAATTGGGGAACCCCGAAAAATTGGGGACTCCCAAAATTTGGGGGTTTTACCAAAAAATGGGGACAAAATTTGGGTTTCAAAATTGGGGGGGATTTCCAAAATTTGGGGATCCCCAAAATTTGGGGGGAGTACAAAAAAATGGGGACAAAATTTGGGGTACAAAATTTGGGATCCCCAAAATTTGGGGATTTTACAAAAATGGGGACAAAATTGGGAGGAATTCCAAAAATGGGGATCCCCAAAATTTGGGGCTTTTACAAAAAATGGGGACGAAATTTGGGATCCACAAAATTTGGGGGTTTTACAAAAAATAGGTACAAAATTGGGGAACCCCAAAAAATGGGGATCCCCAAAATTCGGGGGTTTTACAAAACATGGGGACGAAATTGAGGAACCCCAAAAAATTCGGGACTCCCAAAATTTGGGGGTTTTACAAAAAATGGGGACAAAATTGGGAGGAATTCCAAAAATGGGGATCCCCAAAATTTGGGGGTTTTACGAAAAATGGGGACGAAATTTGGGTTTCAAAATTGGGGGGGATTTCCAAAATTTGGGGATCCCCAAAATTTGGGGGTTTTACAAAAAAATGGGGACGAAATTTGGGGTACAAAATTTGGGATCCCCAAAATTTGGGGGTTTTACAAAAAATGGGTACAAAAATGGGGATTTACAAAATTGGGGGGAATTTACAAAATTGGGGTACAAAATTGGGGAACCCCAAAAAATTCGGGACTCCCAAAATTTGGGGATTTTACAAAAAAATGGGGACAAAATTTGGGATCCATAAAATTTGGGATCTCCAAAATTTGGGGGTTTTACAAAAAATGGGTACAAAAATGGGGATTACAAAATTGGGGGTTTTACAAAAAATGGGGACGAAATTTGGGAACCCCAAAAAATTCGGGACTCCCAAAATTTGAGGGTTTTACAAATAAATGGGGACGAAATTTGGGTTTCAAAATTGGGGGGGATTTCCAAAATTTGGGGATCCCCAAAATTTGGGGGGAGTACAAAAAAATGGGGACAAAATTTGGGGTACAAAATTTGGGGATCTCCAAAATTTGGGGGTTTTACAAATAAATGGGGACAAAACTGGGGAACCCCAAAAAATTCGGGACTCCCAAAATTTGGGGGTTTTACCAAAAATGGGGACAAAATTGGGAGGAATTCCAAAAATAGGGACACCCAAAATTTGGGGGTTTTACGAAAAATGGGGACAAAATTTGGGTTTCAAAATTGGGGGGGATTTCCAAAATTTGGGGATCCCCAAAATTTGGGGGGAGTACAGAAAAATGGGGACGAAATTGGGGAACCCCAAAAAATTTGGGACTCCCAAAATTTGGGGATTTTACAAAAAATGGGGACAAAATTGGGAGGAATTCCAAAAATGGGGATCCCCAAAATTTGGGGGTTTTACAAAAAATGGGTACAAAAATGGGGATTACAAAATTGGGGGTTTTACAAAAAATGGGGACGAAATTGGGGAACCCCAAAAAAATTCGGGACTCCCAAAATTTGGGGGTTTTACAAAAATGGGGACCAAATTTCGGATCCACAAAATTTGGGGTTTTACAAAAAAATGGGGACAAAATTGGGGAACCCCAAAAAATTCGGGACTCCCAAAATTTGGGGGTTTTACAAAAAATGGGGACAAAAATGGGGATTACAAAATTGGGGGTTTTACAAAAAATGGGGACGAAATTTGGGATCCACAAAATTTGGGGGTTTTACAAAAAATAGGTACAAAATTGGGGAACCCCAAAAAAATTCGGGACTCCCAAAATTTGGGGGTTTTACCGAAAAATGGGGACAAAAATGGGGATTACAAAATTGGGGGGAATTTACAAAATTGGGGTACAAAATCGGGGAAACCCCAAAAATTGGGGGAGCTCCGAAATTGGGGGATTTACAAAATCGGGGGGTTTATCCAAAAAAAAAACCCAAAATTTTTGGGAACCCCAAAATCGGGGGGAGTACAAAATATAGGACGTAGTTTTTTTGGTTTTTTTGGTTTTGGGGGTTTTTTTTGGGGTTTTGGGGGCTTTGGGGTTTTTTTGGGGGCTTTTTGGGGGGTTTTGGGGGCTTTTGGGGGTTTTTGGGGGTCACCTCCAAGTTTTGGGGTGTCCTGATTTTGGGGGGAGATGATTTTGGGGGTTCGTTATTTGGGGTTTTTTTTGGGGGGATCCTTATTGGGGGTTCGTTATTTGGGGGGGTCTCCTGTTTTTTGGGGGGGATCCTCATTAGGGGTTAATTAATGGGGGATCCTAATTGGGGGGCTGATAATTTGGGGTGCCCTCATTAGGGATTCCTAATTTGGGGTCTCCTAATTAGGGATTCATTATTGGGATGAATTGGGAGGAGACTCATAATTTGGGGTTTCCTCATTAGGGGTTCATTAATTGGGGTCTCCTAATTGGGGGTCTCCTCATTAGGGATTCCTAATTTGGGGGTTTCCTCATTAAGGGTTTCATTAATTGGGGTTTCCTAATTGGGGGGAGTTATTTTTGGGGTAATTCTTTTGGGGATTATTTTTGGGGTCTCCTCATTAGGGATTCATTAATTGGGGTTTCCTAATTGGGGGGGGAATCATAATTTGGGGTTTCCTAATTAGGGATTCATAATTTGGGGTTTCCTCATTAGGGGTTCATTAATTGGGGTCTCCTAATTTGGGGTC
Source organism: Lichenostomus cassidix (assembly GCF_008360975.1). Taxonomy (NCBI): domain Eukaryota; kingdom Metazoa; phylum Chordata; class Aves; order Passeriformes; family Meliphagidae; genus Lichenostomus; species Lichenostomus cassidix. Next base: position 152,343,831 of record NC_139482.1, on the reverse strand, counting down.
TCCTCATTAGGGATTCATAATTTGGGGTTTCCTCATTAGGAGTTCATTAATTGGGCTCTCCTCATTAAGGGCTCATTTATTGGGGTCTCTTAATTGGGGGGAGTTATTTTGGGGGTCCTAATTGGGGGTTATTTTTGGGGTCTCCTCATTAGGGATTCATTAATTGGGGTCTCCTAATTTGGGGTCTCCTAATAAGGATTCATAATTTGGGGTTCCTCATTAGGTTTCAAACTGGGGTTTCCAATTGGGGAGTTATTTTGGGGTCTCCTAATTAGGGATTCATAATTTGGGGTTTCCTCATTAGGATTCATTATTGGGGGATCCTAATTGGGGGACCCATAATTGGGGGGTCATAATTGGTCTCCAATTAGGATTCATAATTTGGGGTTTTCCTCATTAGGGGTTCATTATTGGGGCCCTTAATTGGGGAGTTATTTTGGGGATCCTTTGGGGGGTTATTTTTGGGGTCTCCTCATTAGGGGTTATTTTTGGGGTCTCCTCATTAGGGATTCCTAATTTGGGATCTACTCATTAGGCGTTCATTAATTGGGGGGATCCTAATTGGGGGGACTCATAATTTGGGGTCTCCCCATTAAGGGTTCATTATTGGGGTTTCCTAATTGGGGGGGTTATTTTTAGGGTCTCCTCATTAGGGGTTCATTAATTGGGCTCTCCTCATTAGGGGTTCATTAATTGGAATTTCCTCATTAGGTGTTCATTAATTGGGCTCTCCTCATTAGGGGTTAATTAGCGGGGGGCTCTCCTCTTCGGGGGGAGCTGCTCACAATTTGGGGGTTCGTTTTGGCGGGAATTCCTTTTTTGGGGTTTCCTCTTCGGGGGTCTCCAATCCCGGGGGGGCTCTGGGGGTGTTTTTGTCCCCTGTCCTGGGGGTGTCCCCAACCCCGGTGACGTCCCCAATGTCCCCAGCGATGTCCCCTGTCCCGGGGGTGTCCCCAATCCCGGGGGTGTCCCCAATTCGAGGGGTGTCCCCAACCCAGGCGATGTCCCCAACCCTGGCGATGTCCCCTGTCCCGGGGGTGTCCCCAATTCTGGTGACGTCCCCAATTCTGGGGGTGTCCCCAGTCCTGGCAATGTCCCCAGTTCCGGGTTTGTCCCCAGTTCTGGTGACGTCCCCAATGTCCCCAGCGATGTCCCCAACTCCAGCGATGTCCCCAATTCCGGATTTGTCCCCAGCTCCGGGGGTCTCTCCTCACCCAGGGATGTCCCCAGTGTCCCCAGCGATGTCCCCAATGTCCCCAGGTCTGTCCCCAAATCCGGGGGTCTCTCCCCTCGCGGCAATGTCCCCAATGTCCCCAGGTTTGTCCCCAATTCGGGGTTTGTCCCCAACTCCGGGGTTCTCTCCCCCCGCGGCGATGTCCCCAGTGTCCCCAGCGATGTCCCCAGGTCTGTCCCCAATGTCCCCAGGTCTGTCCCCAGCTCGGGGGGTCTCTCCCCCCCCGGCGATGTCCCCAGGTTTGTCCCCAATTCGGGGTTTGTCCCCAACTCGAGGTTTGTCCCCAAATCCGGGGTTCTCTCCCCCCGCGGCGATGTCCCCAGTGTCCCCAGCGATGTCCCCAGGCCTGTCCCCAGCTCCGGGGGTCTGTCCCCGCCCAGCCCCCCCAGCAGCCGCAGCACCTCCCCCCTGTCGCGGTGTGGCCTTTTGGTCCCTCGGGGCAAACGGCGACACGACGACAAGTCCAGGTGGCACAGCTGGGGACAGCGCAGCAGCGGCCTGGGGACACACGGGGGGGGGACCTCAGTGTCCCTCAGTGTCCCTCAGTGTCCCCTGAACCCCCGGAGGGACCTCTGAGTGTCCCCAAGCCGCCAGGAATGTCCCCAAACTCCCTTGTCCACCATGTCCTCGATGTCCCCGATGTCCCTAATATCCCCAATGTCCTCAATGTCCTCAATGTCCCCAATATCCTCTGATGTCCCCAATGTCCCCAACATCCCCCAATGTCCCCAATTGTCCCTAATGTCCCCAGTGTCCCCAGTGTCCCCGTATCTCCCCAATGTCCCTGATGTCCTCAACGTCCCCAATGTCCCCAATATCCCGAATATCCCCAATGTCCCCTAATGTCCCCAATGTCTCCAACATCCCCAATATCCCCAATATCCCCCAATGTCCCCAATGTCCCCCATTGTCTCCAATGTCCCCAATGTCCCCAGTGTCCCCAATTGTCCCCAACTGTCCCCAATGTCCCCAATATCCCTCGATGTCCCCAATATCCCTGATATCCCCTGATATCCCCAATGTCCCCAATGTCCCCAATGTCCCTGATGTCCCCAATGTCCCCAGTGTCCCCAAGTCCCACCTGAGCTCCTGGGGGGTCACAGGTGTCCCTGCCAGCTTCAGGACCCTCAGCGGGTCTCGGGGACCAAAGGCGGCCAAAGCCACCCCCAGGTCATTGTCACGGCGACCACTCAGGTCCAGCTCGAGCAGCGTCCGGTGCCACCGGTGGGTGACAGCAGCCCAGGAGCCACCGCCGGGCAGCGGGGACAGGGGACAGTCCGGGGGGACAGCCACCGAGAGCTCCTCCAGGGCTGGGGACAGTGACAGGGACAGTGTGTGACAAAGGGATAAGGACAGTGTGTGACAATGGGATAATGTGACAATGGGACAGGGACAGTGTGTGACAAAGGGACAGTGTGACAGGGACAGTGACAATGGGATAGGGTGTGACAAAGGGACAGGGGACAGTCCAGGGGAACAGCCACCGAGAGCTCCTCCAGGGCTGGGGACAGCGACAGGGACAGCGTGTGACAGTGTGACAGGGTGACAGGGTGACAATGGGACAGTGACAGGGACAGCGTGTGACAAAGGGACAGTGTGATAATGGGACAGGGACAGTGTGTGACAAAGGGACAGTGTGACAGGGACAGTGACAATGGGATAGGGTGTGACAAAGGGACTGGGGACAGTCCGGGGGGACAGCCACCGAGAGCTCCTCCAGGGCTGGGGACAGCGACAGGGACAGAGTGTGACAAAGGGACAGTGTGATAATGTGACAATGGGACAGGGACAGTGTGTGACAAAGGGACAGGGATAGAGTGACAATGGGACAGTGACAATGGGACAGGGACAGGGGACAGCCACCGAGAGCTCCTCCAGGGCTGGGGACAGCGACAGGGACAGAGTGTGACAGTGTGACAGTGTGACAGGGTGACAGTGACAATGTGACAATGGGACATGGATAGTGTGTGACAATGGGACAGGGACAATGGGACAGTGACAATGGGACACAGACAGGGACAGGGCACAGTGACAATGGGACAGTGTGTGACAATGGGACAGTGACAGAGTGACAATGGGACAGGTGTGAGCACGGGACAAGATCAGGGAGTGACAACGGGACAAGGACAGGTGTGACAAGGCAGTGACAGCAGCGACACCTACAGGGACAGTGTGACAACGGGAATGACAGCGGGACAGAGTGACAATGGGACGGCGACGGTGTGACAATGGGACAGGGATGGGGACAGGTGTGACAAGGGGACAGGGATAGGGACAGGTGTGACAAGGTGACAGGTGACAGGTGCCACACCCACAGGGACAGGTGTGACAATGGGACAGGGATGGGGACAGGTGTGACAAGGTGACACGGACAAGGACAGGTGTGACAATGGGACAGGTGACAGGTGTCACACCCACAGGGGTCTCAGCCCCCCCAGAGCCCCAGGTGTGTCCCCAGGTGTGTCCCCAGGTGTGTCCCCAGGTGTGTCCCATGTCTCCCAGGTGTCCCCAGGTGTATCCCCAGGTGTGTCCCATGTCCTCCAGGTGTCCCCAACCATATCCCATGTCCCCCAGGTGTGTCCCCAGGTGTGTCTCACCTGTCCCCAGGTGTGTCTCACCTGCACAGGGCAGTGCCAGCAGCCCCCGGGGGGTGACACAGGGACATCCCAGTGACCCCCAGGTGTATCCCCAGGTGTATCCCAATGACCCCCAGGTGTACCCAATGTCCCCCCAGGTGTCCCCAGGTGTGTCTCACCTGCGCAGGGCAGTGCCAGCAGCCCCCGGGGGGTGACACGGGGACATCCCAATGACCCCCAGGTGTATCCTATTCCCCTCAGGTGTACCCCAGGTGTGTCCCCAGGTGTGTCCCCATTACCCCAGGTGTCCCCAGGTGTGTCTCACCTGTACAGGGCAGCGCCAGCAGCCCCTGGGGGTGACATGGGGACATCCCAGTGACCCCCAGGTGTATCCCCAGGTGTATCCCAATGACCCCCAGGTGTACCCAATGTCCCCCCAGGTGTCCCCAGGTGTGTCTCACCTGCACAGGGCAGTGCCAGCAGCCCCCGGGGGGTGACACGGGGACACCCGAATGACCCCCAGGTGTATCCCAGGTGTATCCCCACTATCCCAGGTGTCCCCAGGTGTGTCTCACCTGTCCCCAGGTGTGTCTCACCTGTACAGGGCAGTGCCAGCAGCCCCCGGGGGGTGACACGGGGACACCCCCGCAGGTGCAGCCCCCGCAGCCCGAGGCTCTCGCCCAGCAGGCGCCGCAGCAGCCCATCCCCCCCCCCGGGGTCCCCCAGCCCCAGGTGCCGCAGGTGAGGGAAACCTGGGCCAGGTGAGGGCGAGGAGCGGGGCTGGGAGACTGCCAGGGAGCCTGAGAGACACAGCACCTGTGGGGACAGGTGGGACAGGTGAGTCACACAGGTGAGACAGGTGAGGGACAGGTGAGGGACAGAGGAGTCAGACAGGTGAGGGGACAGGTGAGGAGGGGCCTGGGGGGTTTTGGGGATCCCAGGGCTCGTGGGGTATTTTTGGAGTGTTTTTTGGGTGTTTTTAGGCTGTTTTTGGGATCCCATGGTTCTCAGGGTATTTTAGGGGTATTTTTGGGGTGGTTTTGGGTAATTTTGTGGTGTTTTTGGGGTTTTCGGGATCCCAGGTTTCCCAGGTTATTTTTAGGATATTTTTGGGATATTTTTTGGGATTTTGGTACCTCCAGGAGGGGACAGGCCGCCTGCAGTCTCTCCAGGGGCAGAGGCAGGGGGGTTTGGGGTATTTTTTTAGGGTATTTTTGGGGTTTTTGGGTTCCCAGGTTTCCCAGGTTATTTTTAGGATATTTTTGGGGTAATTTTAGGGTATTTCAGTACCTCCAGGAGGGGACAGGCCGCCTGCAGTCGCTCCAGGGGCAGAGGCAGGTGAGGTTTTGGGATGTTTTCGGGGTGTTTTTGGGGTTTTTGGGATCCCAGGTTTCCCGGGTTGTTTTTAGGGTGTCCCAGGTGTGTTTTTGGGGTAATTTGGGGTAATTTTGGGGTTTTTTGGTACCTCCAGGAGGGGACAGGCCGCCTGCAGTCGCTCCAGGGAGGTTTCAGGGTGTATTTTTGGGCTATTTCTAGGGTGGTTTGGGCTAATTTTTGGGGTGTTTTTGGGGTTTTTGGGATCCCAGGTTTCCCAGGCTATTTTTGGGATATTTTTAGGATATTTTTGGGGTAATTTTGGGGTATTTCAGTACCTCCAGGAGGGGACAGGCTGCCTGCAGTCTCTCCAGGGGCAGAGGCAGAGGGGGTTTGGGGTAATTTTGGGATGTTTTTGGGGCTTTTTTGGGTGTGATTTTAGGGATCCCAGGGTTATTTTTTGGGGTGTTTCTGGTTGTTTTGGGGGGTTTTGGGATCCCAGTGTTCCCAGGGTATTTTTGGGGTGTTTTTGAGGTATTTTTGGTGTATTTTTGGGGTCTTGGGTGTGTTTTTGGGGTGGTTTTTTTATGTTTTTGGGATCCCAGGTTTCTAATGTTGTTTTTAGGGTGTCCCACGTGTGTTTTTGGGGTAATTTGGGGTAATTTTGGTTTTCTCAGTACCTCCAGGAGGGGACAGCTCACCTGCACTCTCTCCAAGGGCAGAGGCAGGTGAGGTTTTGGGGTGTTTTTGGGGTATTTTTGGGGTGTTTTTGGGGGTTTTTGGGTTTTTTGGGATCCCAGGTTTCCCGGGTTATTTTTAGGATATTTTTGGGGTAATTTTGGGGTTTTTTGGTACCTCCAGGAGGGGACAGGCCGCCTGCAGTCTCTCCAGGGGCAGAGGCAGGGGGGTTTGGGGTGTTTTTGGGATATTTTTGGGGTGTTTTTGGGGTTTTTGGGATCCCAGGTTTCCCGGGGTGGTTTCAGGGTGTCTCAGGTGTGTTTTTAGGGTAATTTTGGGATATTTTTTGGTATTTCAGTACCTCCAGGAGGGGACAGGCTGCCTGCAGTCGCTCCAGGGGCAGAGGCAGGGGGGGCTGAGGACCCCCCAAGCTGGGATCGAGCTCCAGCACTCTGAGCTGCGGGCAAACTCCTGCCTGGGGGGAAACGGGAATTTGGGGGAAATTTTGGAGATTTTGGGGAAAATTGGGAAATTAAGGGAAATTGGGGGGATTTAGGGGGAATTTGGAGGAAATTTAGGGGGAAATTTGGGGATTTTGGGGAAATGAGAACAATTTTGGGGAAATTCAGGGGGAAAAGGGGGAAATTTTAGGGGAAATTGGGAGAAATTGAGGGAAATTGAGGGGGAATTGGGAGAATTTGGGGATAAATTGAGGAAAATTGGGACAAATTTAGGGAATTTTGGGGAAATTGAGGGAATTTGGGGAATTAGGAGAAATTGGGGGAAATTCAGGAATTTTGGAAATTCAGGAATTGGGGGCAAATTGGGGAAAATTTTGGGGGAAATTGGGGAATTTGGGGATAAATTGAGGGAAATTTTGGGGGAAATTGGGGGGATTTGGGGAAATTCAGGGGGAATTGGGGAAAAAATGGGGAAATTTTGGGGGAAATTCGGGAAATTTTGGGGAAATTCAGGGGAACTGGGGGGAGATTTGGGGAAAAATGGGGAAATTTGGGGTGATTTCGGGGTTAACTTTGGGGTATTTTTGGGATAATTTTGGGGTATTTTTGGGGTGACTTTGGGTATTTTTGGGGTTAATTTTGGGGTGATTTTGCCGTATTTTTGGGGTGATTTTGGGGTATTTTTTGGATGATTTTGGGGTGATTTTGGGTATTTTTGGGGTGATTTCAGGGGTAATTTTTGGGGTATTTTTGGGTGATTTTGGGAATTTTTTTGGTGATTTTGGGGTTAACTTTGGGATATTTTTGGGGTGATTTTGGGGTATTTTTGGGGTGATTTTGCAGTGATTTTGGGGTTAACTTTGGGAGTTTTTTGGGATATTTTTGGGTATTTTTGGGATGATTTTGGGGTATTTTTGGGTTATTTTGGGGTCGCTCCCTGACTCACAGCCAGCGCCGGCAGCACAGGTCGCAGCCGAGGACAGGTGAGGTGCAGGTGCTGCAGGGGGGGAGGGGCGGCCAGGAACACCCCGAGGGCAGCCGGCTCCACCTGGGGACCCCAAAAACCGACAGGTGATCCCAAAAACCGACAGGTGATCCCAAAACATCCCCAGGTGATCCCAAAAACCCCAACAGGTGATCCCAAAACACCCCCAGGTGATCCCAAAACCTACCAGGTGAACCCAAACCTCCCCAGGTGATCCCAAAACATCTCCAGGTGACCCCAAAAACCAACAGGTGTCACCTGGAACACCCAAGTGACCCCAAAACATCCCCAGGTGTCCCCAAATTCCCTCCAGGTGTCCCCCAGGTGTCCCCTTTCCCCCCAGGTGCCCCCCCGCTCTCACCTGGCAGCGCCGCAGCTCCAGGTGTCTCAGGTGAGGACAGAACTCGCTCAGGGCCTGGGGGGGTGGGGGGGTCACACCTGGGGGCTTCGTGGGACCTCCAGGTGTGCCCAGGTGTGACACCCAGGTGTGTCACCTCCCCAGGTGTGTTCTCTCCCCCCCAGGTGTGACACCCAGGTGTCCCCAGGTGTGTTCTCCCCTCCCCAGGTGTGTCCCAGGTGCTCACCTGCAGCACAGCCCCCACCCGGCTGCTCCAATCACAGAGCACGAACTCCTGCAGGTGGGAGAACCTGGGGACAGGTGAGAACAGGTGAGAGACAGGTGAGACAGGTGGGACAGGTGAGGGACAGGTGAGATAGGTAGAGGTGAGAGGTAAGACAGGTGAGGGACAGATGTGGACAGGTGAGGGAGAACAGGTGAGGACAGGTGAGGGACAGGTGAGAGGTGAAGAACAGGTGAGAACAGGTGAGACAGGTGAGACAGATGAAACAGGTGAGATAAGTACAGCTGAGAGGTAAGACAGGTGAGAACAGGTAGGTACAGGTCAGAGGTGAGACAGGTGAGAACACAGGTGAGAACAGGTGAGGGAGAACAGGTGAGAGGCGAAGGACAGGTGAGAACAGGTGAGACAGATGAGACAGGTGAAATAGATGAAACAGGTAAGATAGATACATAAGCATAGGTGAGACAGGTAGGTACAGGTGAGAGGTGAGACAGGTGAGGAACAGAAGAGAGCACAGGTGAGACAGGTGAGGACAGGTGAGGGAGAACAGGTGAGAGACAGGTGAGATAGGTAGGTACAGGTGAGCACAGGTGAGACAGGTAAGACAGGTAAGGGACCAATAAGGGACAGGAACAGGTGAGACAGGTGAGGGACAGGTGAGAACAGGTAAGAAAAGGTGAGAACAGGTGAGATCAATTAAGGACAGGTGAGAACAAAGGGAGACACAGGTGAGACAGGTGAGGACAGTGAGGGACACAGGTGAGGGGCAGGGACAGGTGAGGACAGGTGAGACAGGTGAGAGACAGGTGATGGACTGGTGGGGGACAAACAGGACACATGACACAGGTGAGAACAGGTGAGAACAGGTGAGGCCTCGGGCAGTTCCTGCACACCTGGGCGGGGTCAGCCCTCACCTGGTCTCAGCCAATCGGCGCAGAGGGCTCAGCACCTGCTCCGGGGTGCGGCGGCGGCGGGCGGGGCCGGCCAGGTGAGCCCCCAGGTGAGCTCCCAGGTGCACCTTCAGCCACAGGCGGGGGTCGGCGGCCAGGTCACGCCACAGGCGGCACACGCGGGAGGCTCTGGGCAGGTGAGACAGGTGAGATTGGGACAGGTGGGACAGGTGAGATTGGGACAGGTGGGACAGGAGAAACAGGTGGGACAGGGGAGAAAAGTGAGACGGGTGGGACAGGTGAGACACTCTCCAGGTGTCCCTAGGTGTGACACTGACTCCCCCAGGTGTCCCCAGGTGTGCCCAGGTGTGACACTGACTCCCCCAGGTGCCCCCAGGTGTGCCCAGGTGTGCCATTGACCCTCCCAGGTACCCTCAGGTGTCCCCAGGTGTGACACTGCCCCCCCCAGGTGTGCCCAGGTGTGCCCAGGTGTGTCTCACCTGCAGAGGAAGGGCACCGCCCCCTCGCCCTCCACGGCCGCCTGCAGGATCCTGCGGATGATCTCGGGGGGCAGCGGCTGCCCCTCCCCCCGCCTCACCTGCCCGCTCACCTGCGGCTGCTGCCGGCGCCTCTGCCGCTGGGGGGCGCTGGGCGGAGCTGGGGAGGGGCGGGGCAGGGGCGTGGTCAGGGCGGGGCATGGGTGGGGCAGGGGGGGGACGGGGGGGGACAGGTGAGGGACAGGTGGGGAGGGGATATTTGGGGGGTGGGGCAAATGTGGGGTGGGGCAAGGATGGCGGGCAGGTGAAGGACAGGTGAAGAGGGCGTGGTCTGGGTGGGGCAGGTGGGGCACAGGTGAGGCCCAGGTGGGGGAGGGGCTAATTTGGGAGTCAGGGTGGGGCAGGTGAGTGGGACAGGTGGGGAACAGGTAAGGAGAGCGTGGCCAGGGCGTGGTCAGGGCGTGGCACAGGTGAGGCAGGTGGGGAGCAGGTGGGGGACAGGTGAGGCACAGGTGAGAGAGGGGATATTTGGGGGTGGGGCAAGGATGGGGGAGCAAGTGAAGACAGGTGATGCCCAGGTGGGGAGGGGCTAATTTTGGGGATGCGTTGTTTTGGGGGTTGGGCAGGTGTGGGGGACAGGTGGGGAGGGCGTGGTCAGGGTGGGGCAGGTGGGGACAGGTGAGGCCCAGGTGAGGCCCAGGTGGGAGGGCTGTTGGGTGTGGGGTGAGACAGGAGTTGGGGGACAGGTGAGGCACAGGTGAGGGGAGGGTATTTTTGGGGGTTGGGGCTGTTTTGGGGCTTGGGCAGGTGTGGGGGACAGGTGGGGAGGGCGTGGTCAGGGTGGGGCAGGTAAGGGGCACAGGTGAGGCACAGGTGGGGGAGGGGCTAATTAGAGGGGTCGGGGGCAGCTGTGGCTGGGGGGAGGGGCTGTTTTGGGGCTGGGGGTGGGGCAGGTGAGTCCCAGGTGAGTCCCAGGTGAGTCCATTTCGGGGCTCCTCTCGGGGTGGGGGAGGGGCCGAGGTGACCCCGCGGGGGTTGGGGGAGGGGAAACCCCGCCCCTCCCCCCCTCCCCCGCATTTCCGGTGGGCGTGGCCTTGGGGGGCGTGGCCGTGGGGGGAGGGGTGAGGGGTGGGGGGAGGGGCAGCAGGGCACGCGGGACTCTCCGCCCGCCGCTCACCGGGCGCCGCCATCTTGGAAGGGGCGGGGCTAGGCTGGGGGCGTGGCCAGGAAGGGGGCGTGGCCAGGGAGGGGGCGTGACTGCCCTAACGCCCTAGGCCACGCCCCCTCCGCCAAGCCCCGCCCCATCCGCCCCTCAGCCCCGCCCCCTCTGCCCATTCCCGCTCGCGCCTCGCTTCCACCAATCCCCACGCGGGGCGGTGCGGCCGGGGCGGGGCTCGCTCCGCCCAGCCAATCAGACCGCTCTCGGCGCGAGCCCGCCCAGACGGCTGGGCCAATGGGGAGGCGCGGCGGGCGGCGCGCGGCGGCGGGCGGGCCAATGGGGAGGCGCGGCGGGCGGGGCCGGGCGGCGCGCGGCGGCGGCGGCGGCGATGGGGCTGCGGCGGGCGGTGAGGGGAGCGCGGGGCGGGCGGCGGCAGTTCCCCCTGAGGGACCCCCGGGATCTCCCCCTGCCCCGGGACAGCCCCGGCGACACCGCCTGCCCGCCGGGCAACCCGCCCGCAACTTCCCGGAACTTCCGCCGGGACCCCCCCGAGCAACGCCGGGATCCCCTCAGGGCGGGCCTCCCCCTCGGGACCCCCCCGGTGTCACTGTCACCATCTGGGACCCCTCAGTGTCACCTCCCCCTCCTCAGGGACACCCCCAGTGTCACCTCCCCCTTTTTCGGGATCTCTCGGTGTCACCTTTCCCCTCAGGACAAACCCCCCCGGGATCCCCTCAGGGCGGGCCTCCCTCTCGGGACCCCCCCTTGTCACCTCCTCATGCTAGTGTCACCTCCACCCTCTCCGGGACACCCCCCAGTGTCACCTCCACCCTCTCCGGGACTCCCTAGTGTCACCTTTCCCCTCAGGACAATCCCCCCCGGGATCCCCTCAGGGCGGGCCTCCCCCTCGGGACCCCCCCAGTGTCACTGCCGCCCTTTGGGACACTTCTCAGTGTCACCTGTCCCCTCAGGACCCCCCCCCAGTGTCACCTCCTCCCTCTCCGGGACTCCCTAGTGTCACCTTTCCCCTCAGGACAATCCCCCCCTCGCGATCCCCTCAGGGCAGGCCTCCCCCCCATTGTCACCCCCTGTCTGGGACACTCCTCAGTGTCACCTCCCCCGGCTCTGGGACCCCCTAGTGTCACTTGCCGCCTCCTCGGGACCCCACAATGTCACCTCTCCCCTCACGACCCCCCCCAGGGACTCCCCAGTGTCACTTTCCCCCTCAGAGCCCCATAATGTCACCTTCCCCCTCAGGATCCCCAGGGACCCCCCCCGGGACCCCCAGTAACACCTCCCCAACCTGGGACCCCAATGTCACCCCCTCCCGGGACCCCCACGAAACCTCCCGAACTCTCCCAACTGGCTCTCACGGACAGACCCCGCCCCCCAAAAGTCACCTCCCACAATTGGGACCCCCAATGTCACCTGTGCCACTCCCAGAGTCACCTGAATCCCCTTTATAACCCCCCAGTGTCACCTGCAGTCCCAAGACCCCAATGTCACCTGTGCCACCCCCCTGACCCCCCCCAATGTCACCTGTCCCCCCATAGACCCCCAAATGTCACCTTTCCACCAAAGGACCCCCAATGTCACTCCACTCGCAGACCCCCCAATGTCCCTCATTGTCCCCCCAATGTCACCTGAACCCCCTCAAAGACCCCCCCAATGTCACCTTCCACCTCCGAGACCCCCCAATGTCACCTGTCCCCCATAGACCCCCAATGTCACCTTCCCCCACCAGGGACCCCCAATGTCACCTGTGCCCCCGTAGACCCCCCGAATGTCCCCTCAATGTCCCCCCCCAATGTCACCTGAATCAAGATCCCCCAAGTCACCTTCCACCCCCCAGAACCCCCAATGTCCCCCTCAATGTCTCACGTCCCCCAATGTCACCTGTGCCCCACCCAGGATCCCCCAGTGTCCCCTCAATGTCCCCCAGTGTCCCCAGTGTCCCCTCAGTGTCCCCCCCAGTGTCCCCAGTGTCCCCAGTGTCCCCTCAATGTCCCCCAATGTCCCCAGTGTCCCCAGGTGGGGCAGTTTTTGGGGTCCCCCCGTGGGGTGGGGGAGGGGAATTTGGGGTGACATTCCTGACCTGCCCCTCCCCCCAGGTGCGGCTGCTGCCCCTCCCCCACCGGCGGCCCCGGAGTGTCACCGGAGAGACCCCCAGGTGAGGGGGACACTGGGGGGACACTGGGGGGACCTGGGGGGCTCTAGAGTGACATTGGGGGGGCTGGCGTGACATTGGGGGCTTTGGGGTGACATTGGGGTGACATTGGAGTCCCTGGGGTGACATTGAGGGTCTGGGGGCTTGGGGGACACTGAGGTGACATGGGACATTGGGGACCTGGGTGACACTGGGGGCTTGAGGGGCCCTGGGGTGACATTGGGGTGACACTGAGGACATTGCTGGTCTCGGGGACAGGTGACATTGGGTGACATTGTCCCTGGGTGACATTGAGGGTCTGGGGGGGGGACACTGAGGCACACTGAGGGGTCTAGAGCGACATTGGGGGGCACTGGGGGCTAGTGACATTGGGGTGACACTAGAGTGACACTGGGGTCCTGAGGTTACTGGTGGCTCCTGGGGACACTGGGGGCCTGGGTACACTGAGGTGACACTGGGATGACGTTGGGGGTCCTGGGGTGACATTGGGGGTCCCAGGGGGCTTGGGGTGACATTGGGTGACACTGGGGTGACACTAAGGGCCCTTATTTGACATTGGGGGACACTGAGGTGACACTGGGGGGTCCTGGGGGTGACATTAGGGATCCCAGGGGGCTTGGGGTGACATTGGGGGTCTTGGAGAGGTCCTGGGGTGACACTGGGGGGCTCTGGGGTGACACTGGACTCCCAGGGGGCTTGGGGTGACACTGGGGGGGGGAGGGGACATTGGGGTGTCCTTGAGCACAACCTTTGACCCCAGAGGGTCCTTGACCCCTGACCCCTCCAGGTGTCCCCAGAGCTGGGGGGGCTCCCTGGGGGGACAGTGACCCCTGCCCTGTCCCCTGTCCCCGCAGGTCCCTCCCCCGGCGGCGCGCGGTGGCCGCGGTGTCACTTTGGTGTCCCTGGGATGTCACTGTCCCCTGTCCCTGTCCCCGCAGATCCCTGTCGCAGCCCTGGCCGTGTCCCTGGGCTGTCACTGTCCCCTGTCCCCGGGCTGTCACTGTCACTGTCCCCTGTCCCCGCAGGTCCCTCCCCCGGCGGCGGGTGGTGGCCACGGTGTCGCTGCTGGTGGCCCCGGGCTGTCACTGTCCCCTGTCCCCGCAGGTCCCTGTCCCAGCAGCCCCGGTGGCCGCGGTGTCACTGCTGGTGGCCCTGGGATGTCCCTAACCCCTGTCCCCGCAGGTCCCTCCCCCGGCGGCGGGTGGTGGCCGCGGTGTCGCTGCTGGTGTCCCTGAGATGTCACTGTCCCCTGTCCCTGTCCCCGCAGGTCCCTGTCCCTGTCCCAGCAGCCCCGGCGGCGCGCGGTGGCCGCGGTGTCGCTGTTGGTGTCCCCGGGCTGTCACTGTCGCTGTCCTGTCCCCGCAGGTCCCTCCCCCGGCGGCGGGCGGTGGCCGCGGTGTCGCTGCTGGTGGCCCTGGGCGGGTCACTGTCCCTTGGCTGCTATTTGGCTGCCGAAGCTCCCCGCAGGCGACGGGCGAGGCTGCTGCTCGAGGGGGTCGGCAGGTTCTGCAGGTGGGGATTTTGGGGGGATTTGGGGAATTTTGGGGGTCATGGAGGTGATTTGGGGTCCAGGGGAGCTCAGAGGGTCATGGGCAGGTTCTGCAGGTGGGGATTTTGGGGGATTTGGGGATTTTGGGGGAATTTTGGGGGGATTTGGGGGATTTGGGGACTTGGGGGGATTGGGGAATTTTGGGGGATCTGGGGGATTTGGGGGTTTTGGGGGTCCAAAGCATTTGGGGGGCTCAGGGGGCTATGGGCAGGTTCTGCAGGTGGGGATTTGGGGGGATTTTTGGGTCTCTTTTGAGTCTGGGGTGGTTTTTGGGGTCTCTTTCAGATCTGAATTGGTTTTTGGGTGATTTTCAGGGTCTCTTTTGGGTCTGGGGTAGTTTTTGGGGTCTCTTTTGGATCTAGGGGAATTTTTGGGGTCTCTTTTGGGTCTGGGGTCGTTTTTGGGTTCTCTTTTGGGTCTGGGGTCTCTCCGGGAATGGGGATTTTTCCAGAAGGATCCAGGAGGGTCTGGGGGTTTCTGGGGGGCTTTTTGGGGGATTTTTGGGGTCTCTTTTGGGTCTGGGGTGGTTTTTGGGGAATTTTTGGGGTCTCTTTTGGGTCTGGGGTCTCTCTGGGAATGGGGATTTTTCCAGAAAGACCCAGGAGGCTCTGGAGGTTTCTGAGATGGTTTTTTGGGGAATTTTTAGGGGATTTTTGGGGTCTCTTTAGGGTCTGGAGTGGTTTTTGGGGGATTTTTAGGGTCTCTTTTGGGTCTGGGGTGGTTTTTAGGGCATTTTTGGGGTCTCTTTTGGATCTGAGGTGGTTTTTGGGGTCTCTTTAGGGTCTGGGGTGGTTTTTGGGGGATTTTTGGGGTCTCTTTTGGGTCTGGGGTGGTTTTGGGGGGATTTTTGGGTCTGGGGTCCCTCTGACCCCCCGTGCCCCCCCAGGTCTCTCTCAGTTGGGCTTCACATCTCCCTGGACTACTGGTGGACCACCAATGTGGAGCTGCGGGGCCTGGATGAGGTGGGAATTTGGGGGGATTTTGGGGAATTTTGGGGTCCTGAAGGGGATTTGGGGGATTTTGGGGGGGTCTGGGGGGGAATTTTGGGGGGATTTTTGGGGGATTTGGGGAGGATTTTGGGGAGGATTTTGGGACATTCCTGGCCCTGGGTGACACCTGGGTGACACCTGTCAAGGATGTCGGGGTGTCACCTGTGACCCCAAAGTCACACCTGTGTCCCCAGTGTCACTCCTGTCCCCAGGACAGTCCCGGTTACCTGTCAGGGATATCTGGGTGTCACCTGTGACCCCAATGTCACACCAGTGTCACACCTGTGTCACACCTGTGTCCCCAAGACAGTCCCAGTTACCTGTCAGGCATGTCCAGATGCCACCTGCTGGGCATTTTGGGGATGTCAGGGTGTCACCTGTGTCACACCTGTGGCACACCAGTGGCACACCAGTGTCACACCTGTGGCACACCTGTGTCCCCAATGTCACACCTGTCCCCAGGACAGTCCCGGTTACCTGTCGGGGATATCTGGGTGTCACCTGTGACCCCAAAGTCACACGTGTGTCACACCTGTGTGTCATTGTCCCCAGGACAGTCCCGGGTACCTGTCGGGGATATCTGGGTGTCACCTGTGACCCGAATGTCACACCTGTGTCACACCTGTGTCCCTCCTGCATCACTCCTGTCCCCAGGACAGCCCCAGTTACCTGTCGGGAATGTCAGGGTGTCACACCTGTAACCCCAATGTCACACCTGTGTCACACCTGTGTCACTCCTGTGTCACACCTGTGTCACACCTGTCCCCAGGACAGTCCCGGTTACCTGTCAGGGATATCTGAGTGTCACCTGTGACCCCAATGTCACACCTGTGTCACACCTGTGTCACACCTGCATCACACCTGTGACCCGAATGTCACATCTGTGTCACTCCTGTCCCCAAGACGGTCCCAGTTACCTGTCAGGCATGTCCAGATGCCACCTGCTGGGGATTTTGGGGATGTCAGGATGTCACCTGTGACCACAGTGTCACACCAGTGTCACACCTGTGTCACACCTGTGTCACTCCTGCATCACTCCTGTCCCCAGGACAGTCCCGGTTACCTGTCGGGGATGTCAGGATGTCACACCTGTGTCACACCTGTGTCACTCCTGTCCCCAGGACAGTCCCGGTTACCTGTCAGGGATGTCAGGTGTCACCTGTGACCCCAATGTCACACCTGTGTCCCTAATGTCACACCTGTCCCCAGGACAGTCCCGGTTACCTGTCGGGGATGTCAGGATGTCACCTGCGCACGGGACAGCGCCTCCTGCAGGGCGCGCTCAGCAACGGCGGGCTGTGTGTGACCTCAGTGTCACACCTGTGTGTCATTGTCCCCAGGACAGTCCCGGTTACCTGTCAGGGATGTCGGGGTGTCACCTGCGCACAGGACAGCGCCTCCTGCAGGGTGCTCTCAGCAATGGCGGGCTGTGTGTCACACCTGTGTCACACCTGTGTCACACCTGTGTGTCATTGTCCCCAGGACAGTCCCGGTTACCTGTCAGGGATGTCAGGCTGTCACCTGCGCACAGGACAGCGCCTCCTGCAGGGCGCTCTCAGCAACGGCGGGCTGTGTGTGACCTCAGTGTCACACCTGTGTCACACCTGTGTCACACCTGTGTCCCTAATGTCACACCTGTCCCCAGGACAGTCCCGGTTACCTGTCAGGGATGTCAGGATGTCACCTGCGCACGGGACAGCGCCTCCTGCAGGGCGCTCTCAGCAATGGCGGGCTCTACGTCAAGCTGGGCCAGGGGCTGTGCTCCTTCGATCACCTGCTGCCACCTGAGGTGACAGGGACACTGCGGCCCCTCGAGGACAGCGCCAGCCCCAGGGGACACCGAGAGGTGATGGGGGACACTGGGGACAGTGGGGATGTTGGAGTCATTGGGGCCATTGGGGACACTGGGGACATTTAGAGGATTTGGGGACATTGGGGACGTTGGGGACACTGGGGATGTTGGGGACATTGGGGATATTGGGGATATTGGGGACATTGAGGGGATTGGGGACATTTGGGACATTGGAAATGTTGGGGACATTGGGGATTTGGGGACATTGGGGTTATGGGGACACTGCTGCCACCTGAGATGACAGGGACACTGCGGCCACTGGAGGACAGTGCCAGCCCACGGGGACACCGAGAGGGGACACTGGGGACACTGGGGACATTGGGGACATTGAGAACATCAGGGGTGCTGGGGACATTGGGGGATTTGGGGACACTGGGGACATTGGGGACATTGGGGGTTTGGGGGACACCTGTCCCTCCCCTGTCCCTCACCTGTCCCCAGTGTCCCCAATGTCCCCAATGTCCCCAGTGTCCCTCACCTGTCCCTCACCTGCCCAGGTGGACGAGCTGTTCCTGGAGGATTTCCAGACCACGCCTTCCGGAATGTTCCGCGACTTCGACTACGAGCCTGTGGCTGCGGCCAGCCTGGCCCAGGTGCACCGAGCCACCCTGCCCGACGGGACACCTGTGGCTGTCAAGGTGTGCCTGGGGGCACCTGGGGACACCTGGGGACAGCTGGGGACACACCTGGGGACACGTAGAAACACCTGGGGACAGCTGGGGGCTCCTGGGGACACCTGGGAACACCTGGGCACACCTGGGGACACCTGGGGGGCACCTGGGGACACGTAGAAACACCTGGGGACTCCTGGGGACAGCTGGGAATACCTAAGGACACCTGGGCAAATCTGGGAACAGCTGGGTACACCTGGGAATACCTAAGGACACTTCAGGATATCTGGGAACACCTGGGTACACCTGGGGACAGCTGGGGACAGCTGGGGACACTTGGGCTCACCTGGAGACACTTTGGGACTCCTGGGGATACCTGGGGACTCCTGGGGACACCTGGGGACACCTGGGAAACACCTGGAAACACCTGGGGATAGCTGGGGACACCTGGGGATACCTGAGATACACCTGGGGACACCTGGGGATACCTGGGGACAGCTGGGGACACACCTGGGAACAGCTGGGAACACCTGGGGACACTTTGGGATACCTGGGACACCTGGAGACTCCTGGAAACACCTGGGGATAGTTGGGCACACCTGGGGTCACCTGGGGACACCTGGGTACACCTGGGGACACCTGGGGACACGTAGGAACACCTGGGCACACCTGCAGACAGCTGGGAACACCTGGGCACACCTGAGATACACCTGGGGACACCCTGGGCACACCTGGGGACATCCAGGCACACCTGCGGCCAGCTGGGGACACCTGGGGACACACCTGGGCACACCCGGGCACACCTGGGGATGGGTGTGGCCCCCTGGCCCCGCCCGGTGACCCGCAGGTGTCCCCAGGTGCAGTACCTGGACCTGCGGGACAGATTCGAGGGTGACATGAGGACCTTGGAGCTGCTGCTGCGCCTGGTGGAGTTCATGCACCCCGACTTCGCCCTGGGCTGGGTGCTGCAGGTGAGACACACCTGGGCACACCTGGGGACACCTGGGACACACCTGAGACACACCTGGGGACACTTCGGACACACCTGAGACACACCTGGGGACAGCTGGGGACAGCTGGGGACACCTGGGGACACCTGGGACACACCTGAGACACATCTGGGGAGAGCTGGGACACCTGGGGACACCTGGGGGCACCTGAGATACACCTGGGGACAGCTGGGGACATACCCGGTGACACTTGAGACACACCTGGGCACAGCTGGGGACACCTGGGGACACACCTGGGGACACCTGGGGACAGCCTTGTGCCAAGGACCTCCAAGGAGCACTGTCACCCCCTGTGTGTCCCTTGTGTCCCCTTTGTGCCACCTGTGTGCCACCTGTGTGCCACCTGTGTGTCACCTGTGTCACCTCTGTGTCACCTGTGTGTCACCTGTGTGTCCCCTTTGTGTCACCTGTGTGCCACCTGTGTGCCACCTGTGTGCTCAGCAGCTGCAGGGGACACTGTGTGTGTCACTCACCTGTCACTGATAGTCACCTGTGTGTCCCCAGGAGCTGAAGGGCACTCTGTCACTCACCTGTGTCACTCACCTGTCACTCACCTGTTCCTCACCTGTCCCGAGGAGTTCAAGGGCAGTCTGTCACTGATTGTCACCTGTGCCACTCACCTGTGTCCCTCAGCTGTCCCCAGGAGCTCAAGGGCACTCTGTACTGTCCCTCACCTGTGTCACTCACCTGTGTCACTCGCCTGTCCCTCACCTGTCCCCAGGAGCTGAAGGGCACTCTGTCACTCACCTGTGTCCCTCACCTGTCCCTCACCTGTCCCTCACCTGTCCCCAGGAGCTCAAGGGCACTCTGGCACTGGAGTTGGATTTTGAGAACGAAGCGCGGAACTCTGAGCGCTGCGGGAGAGACCTGGGACACCTGCCAGGTGTGACAGTGCCACGGGTGCACTGGGGACACTGCAGCAAGGTGAGACACACCTGGGGACATCTGGGACACACCTGGGGACACACCTGGGGACACCTGGGGACACCTGCCAGGTGTGACAGTGCCACGGGTGCACTGGGGACACTGCAGCAAGGTGAGACACACCTGGGGACACACCTGGGGACATCTGGGACACACCTGGGGACACCTGCCAGGTGTGACAGTGCCACGAGTGCACTGGGGACACTGCAGCAAGGTGAGGGACACCTGGGGACATCTGGGACACACCTGGGGACATCTGGGACACACCTGGGGACACACCTGGGGACACACCTGGGGACACTTGGGGACACCTGGGACACACCTGGGGACACACCTGGGGACACCTGCCAG
This sequence comes from Lichenostomus cassidix, assembly GCF_008360975.1. Classification (NCBI taxonomy): domain Eukaryota; kingdom Metazoa; phylum Chordata; class Aves; order Passeriformes; family Meliphagidae; genus Lichenostomus; species Lichenostomus cassidix. Next base: position 152,324,003 of record NC_139482.1, on the reverse strand, counting down.
GTGTGACAGTGCCACGGGTGCACTGGGGACACTGCAGCAAGGTGAGACACACCTGGGGACACCTGGGACACACCTGGGACACACCTGGGGACACTGCAGCAAGGTGAGACACACCTGGGGACACACCTGGGACACACCTGGGACACACCTGGGGACACGTGGGGACACTGCAGCAAGGTGAGACACAGCTGGGGACACACCTGGGACACACCTGGGGACACAGCTGGGGACACCTGCCAGGTGTGACAGTGCCACGGGTGCACTGGGGACACTGCAGCAAGGTGAGACACACCTGGGGACACACCTGGGACACACCTGGGGACACACCTGGGGACACCTGGGGACACCTGGGGACACTGCAGCAAGGTGAGACACACCTGGGGACACACCTGGGGACACACCTGGGAACACCTGGGACACACCTGGGCCATGGGACAGTGAGGACAGGAGGAGCTGGCAGTGGCAGGGAGGGGACAGGGACAGAGACAGGCTGGGTGTCACCTGCAGTGACACTGCATCTCCGTGTCCCTGTCCCTGCCGTGTCCCTCCTTGTCACCCTGTCTGTCCCTAACTGTCCCCATCCTGTCCCCATCCTGTCCCATCCCTGTCCCCATCCCTGTCCCCATCCTGTCCCTAACTGTCCCCATCCTGTCCCCATCCCTGTCCCCATCCTGTCCCTAACTGTCCCCATCCTGTCCCCATCCCTTCCCATCCCTGTCCCCATCCCTGTCCCCATCCTGTCCCCATCCTGTCCCCATCCTGTCCCCATCCCTGTCCCCAATCTGTCCCATCCTGTCCCATCCTGTCCCCAATCTGTCCCATCCTGTCCCCATCCCTGTCCCCATTGTCCCCATGCTGTCCCCACTGTCCCCACTCTGTCCCCAGCGGGTTCTCACGGCTGATTTCTGCGAGGGCTGTAAGATCACCGACGTGGAGGGAATCCGGCAGCGAGGGCTGGGGCTGAGAGACGTCAGTGTGGGGAGTTCTGTGGGGTTTGGGGAAATTTGGGGTCCCTGGGTGGGATTTGGGGGGATTTGGGGAAATTTGGGGTGTCCTGGGAGGTATTTTTGGGGATTTAGGGGAAATTTGGGGTGTTCTGGGTGGGATTTGGGGGGATTTTGGGAGGATTTGGGGTTTCCTGGGGGAAATTTGGGGTGTCCTGGCTGGATTTTGGGAGGATTTGGGGTGTCCTGGGTGGGATTTGGAGGATTTAGGGGAAATTTGGGGTGTTCTGGGTGGGATTTGGGGTGTCCCTGACCCCACAGAGGGAATCCGGCAGCGAGGACTGGGGCTGAGAGACATCAGTGTGGGGAGTTCTGTGGGGTTTTGGGGAAATTTGGGGTCCCTGGGTGGGATTTTGGGGGGATTTTTGGGATCCTGAGGGGATTTGGGGTGTCCCTGACCCCACAGGGGAGATCCAGCAGCTGGGACTGGGGCTGAGAGACATCAGTGTGGGGAGTTCTCTATGGGATTTTGGGGGATTTGGGGAAATTTGGGGTCCCTGGGTTGGACTTGGGGGTGTCCTGGGTGGGATTTGGGGTCCCTGGGTGGGATTTGAGGGGATTTTGGGGTGTCCTGGGTGGGGATTTGGGGTTTCCCTGACCCCACAGAGGGGATCTGGCAGCTGGGCTTGGGGCTGAGAGACGTCAGTTTGGGGTCCTGTGGGGAGTTTGGGGAAATTTGGGGTGTTCCGGGGGGATTTGGGGTGTCCTGGGTGGGATTTGGGGCATCCCAAGGGGTTCCTGGGGGGATCCTGGAGATTTGGGAGAGTCTGGGAGTGGTTTTAGGGGTTTTTTGGGGTGCCCTAGAGGGTTTTGGGGTCCCTGAGCTCCCCGACCCCCCCAGACCACAGGGAAGCTGATCCAGGGGGCGTTTAGGGGATTTTTGGGGGTATTTTAGGGAATTTTGGGGATTCTCATGAGGATTTTGGCGTTTTAGGGGTTTTTGGGGTTCCCAGGTGGTTTTTGGGGTGTGCTGAGGGATTTTGGGGTGTTTTAGGGTCGCTGACCCCCCCTGACCCCCCCAGACCGCGGAGAAGCTGATCCAGGTGTTCGCAGAGCAGATTTTCTACACGGGATTTATCCACGCTGATCCACATCCTGGGAACGGTAAGGGAACCCCAAAAATACCCCAAAAATACCCCAAAAATATCCCAAAAATATCCCAAAAAATATCCCAAAAATACCCCAAAAATACCCCAAAAATATCCCAAAAATACACCAAAAATATCCCAAAAATATCCCAAAAATACCCCAAAAATACCCCAAAAATACACCAAAAATATCCCAAAAATACCCCAAAAATACCCCAAAAATACCCCAAAAATATCCCAAAAATACACCAAAAATATCCCAAAAATACCCCAAAAATACCCCAAAAATACCTCAAAATCACGGGGGGAAGCCCAAAACCGATCGACCCCAAAACAGAGGGAGAAACCCAAAAATACCCCAAAAACTGGGAGAGGGACCCCAAAAATACACCAAAAACGGGGAGAAACCCAAAACTGGGGAGAGTGACACCAAAAATATCCCAAAACTGGGGGGAGAAACCCAAAATTGGGGAAGAAAAAACCTGAAATTGGAGAAAACCCCAAACTGGGGGAAAACCCAAAACCAGGGGGGAAATCCTGAAACTGGGGGAACCCAAAACTAGGAGGAGCACAAAATTGTGGGGAACCCAAAACTGGAGAACCCAAAACTGGGGGAAAAAACCTGAAACTGGGGGGAACCCAAAATTGGAAGGGGACCCCAAAACCAGGGGGGATCCCAAAATTTGAGGGATCTCAAAACCGGGGAAACCCAAAACTGGGAGGGAAAACCTGAAACGGGGGGAGAGGCTTGAAATCAGGGAATTCCCAAAGGGAGGAGACCCCAAAAGGAGGGGGAAAGACCCCAATGGGAGGGGTGAGACCCCAAAAGACCCTTTTTGGGGATCCCCAAACCCCAAATCCCTGTGGTGTTGCAGTTCTGGTTCGTCGTGGTCCTGATGGGAAAGCTGAGCTGGTGCTGCTGGACCACGGGCTGTACGAGACCCTGAGCGAGAGGTGAGACCCCAAATCACCCCAAAATCACCCCAAAAACCACCCCAAATACACCCCAAAGTCACCCCAAATACACCCCGGAATCAACTGCCAAAATCCTCCCCGAAATCCACCCCAAAATCACCCCAAAATCCACCCCAAAACACATCCCAAAACCCCACAAATCCCAGAACCCAACCCAGAACACGGGGGGACCCCAAAACACACCCCAAAACCCCCAGGGACCCCAAAATCCCTAGAGGGACCAAGTTTCACTCTGTGGGCTCTGGAGAGCGATTGTCCTGCAGGACCCTAAAACTGGGGAGACCCCAAAACACCCGGGAACCCCCAAATCCACCCCAAAATCCCAAAATCCACCCCAAAAACCCTCGGGTGACCCCAAAACTCACCCCAAAACCCCAAAACTCACCCCAAATTTCCCTGCAGGGACCGAGTGTCACTCTGTGAGCTCTGGAGAGCCATTGTCCTGCAGGACCCCAAAATCCACCCCAAAATCCCCAAATCCATCCCAAAATCCACCTCAAAACCCCACGGGGGACCCCAAAACCCCAAAAGTCACCCCAAAACCCCAAAAGTCACCCCAAATTTCCCTGCAGGGACCGAGTGTCACTCTGTGAGCTCTGGAGAGCAATTGTCCTGCAGGACCCCAAAATCCACCCCAAAATCCCCAAATCCATCCCAAAATCCACCTCAAAACCCCACGGGGGACCCCAAAACCCCAAAACTAACCCCAAAACTCACCCCAAAACACCCCAAATTCCCTGCAGGGACCGAGTGTCGCTCTGTGGGCTCTGGAGAGCCATTGTCCTGCAGGACCACAAAGCCATGAAGGACAGAGCAGCCGAGCTGGGCGTGCAGGGTGAGACCCCAAATATTGGGGGACCCTAAAAACGGGGGAAATTACCCCAAAAATGGGGAGAGGGACCCCAAAAATGTCAGGAATGACCCCAAACATAGGGGGCAGGGACCCCAAAAATGGGGGGAGAGACCTCAAACATGGAGGAATTACCCCGAAAATAGGGGGAGGGACCCCAAAACCAGGGGGATGGACACCAAAAATGGGGACAGGGATCCCAAAAGTGGGGGAATGACCCCAAAAACGGGAAGAATGACTGAAAAAATGGGGAGAGGGACCCCAAAAATGGGCTGACCTACCCTAAAAACGGGGGAGAGAGTGGCCGAGCTGGGGGTGCAGGGTGAGACCCCAAAAATGGGGAACCCCAAAAATGGGGAGAATGAGCCCAAAAATGGAGTAAGGGACCCCAAAAAGGGGGGATAAAGGGTCCCCAAAACCGGGGGGGAAAGAACCCCAAAATCTGAAGGTGAGGGGTGGGGCAACCCCAAAATTGGGAGGGGAAGGGTGAGGGGGGTCTGGAATTGGGGGTGAGGAGACCCCAAAATGGGGGGTGAGAGGTGAGAGGACCCCAAAATCCCCTGAGGTGTTGGGGAATTTTGGGATCAAAGTTCCCCAAACTCCCTTCCCGGTTCCTGTTCCCCCAAAATGGGTCAAACCCGAATTCTGGGAATTCTGCACCCCAAAAACCCCAAATCCCCCCCAGACTGTTACCTGGAGATGCTGATACACCTGCAGGGTTACCTGGGGATACCTGGGGATATCTGAGAGTCCCTGGGGTTTACCTGAGGGTTACCTGGGGGTTACCTGAGGGTTACCTGAACCCCCAAATCCCAAAATTCCCCCCCCAGACTGTTACCTGTTCTCAGAGATGCTGATGCACCTGCAGGGTTACCTGAGGGTTACCTGAGGGTTACCTGAGGTTACCTGAGGGTTACCTGTAGATTACCTGAGAGTCCCTGGGGTTTACCTGAGGGTTACCTGGAAATAGCTGGGGTTACCTGGGGATACCTGAGGGTCACCTGTAGGTTACCTGGCCCCCCAATATTCCTGCAGACTATTACCTGTTCTTGGAGATGCTGATGCAGCTGCAGGGTTACCTGGGGGTTACCTGAGGGTTACCTCGGGATACCTGAGGGTCACCTGAAGGTTACCTGACTCCCCAATTTCCTCCCAGACTATTACCTGTTCTTGGAGATGCTGATGCACCTGTGGGGTTACCTGGGGATACCTGAGGGTTACCTGAGAATTACCTGAGGTTACTTGGGGATACCTGAGGATCCTTTGGGGTTACCTGAGGGTTACCTGGGAATACTGGGGGTTACCTGAGGGTTACCTGAAGGGCACCTGGGGTTACATTAGATTATCTGAGGGTTACCTGAGGGATACCTGTAGGTTACCTGACTCCCCAATTTCCCCCCAGACTATTACCTGTTCTCGGAGATGCTGATGCAGCTGCAGGGTTATCTGGGGATACCTGAGGGTTACCTGGGGTTACCTGAGGGTCACCTGTAGGTTACCTGACTCCCCAATTTCCCCCCAGACTATTACCTGTTCTCGGAGATGCTGATGCAGCGCCCCCTCGGCCGTCGCTCCCGACTGCTGGGCCCCGGCGGGGCTCACCTGGCCCACCCGCCGGGCGCACCTGGGCGGCTCTCGGGCGCACCTGAGGGTCACCTGAGCGGCGAGGAGCGCGGCTACATGCAGGAGATGGCGGCGCAGAGGTTCCCGCACATCCTGCAGGTGCTGCGGCAGCTGCCGCGGCCGATGCTGCTGGTGTTCCGGAACATCAACACCGTCAGGAGCGTGCACTCGGCGCTGGGTGCACCTGCCGATCGGTACGGGATCATGGCCCGCAGGTGAGATACAGGTGTGATACAGGTGTGATACAGGTGTGTGTGTGTGTGAGATACAGGTGTGTGTGAGTGACTATCAGAGCCAATGCTGCTGGTGTTCCGGAATATCAACACCGTGAGGAGTGTGCACTCGGCGCTGGGCGCACCTGCTGATAGATACGGGATCATGGCCCGCAGGTGAGATACAGGTGTGTGATACAGGTGTGTGATACAGGTGTGTGTGATACAGGTGTGTGTGTGACTGTCAGAGCCGATGCTGCTGGTGTTCTGGAATATCAACACCGTCAGGAGTGTGCACTCGGCGCTGGGGGCACCTGCCGATAGATATGGGATCATGGCCCGCAGGTGAGATACAGGTGTGCTCAGGTGTGATACAGGTGTGTATCAGTGCCGATGCTGCTGGTGTTCCGGAATATCAACACTGTGAGGAGTGTGCACTCTGCGCTGGGCGCACCTGCCGATCGGTACGGGATCATGGCCCGCAGGTGAGAGCTCAGGTGTGCTCAGGTGTGATACAGGTGTGTGTGAGATACAGGTGTGTGAATGTGTGACAGGTGTGAGTGCGTGTGACAGGTGTGAATGGGACAGCTGTGGGGCAAGTTTGGGACAGGTGAACCCCAGGTGTGCGCAGGTGAACCCCAGGTGTGCACAGGTGTGCCCTGCATATCCATAGGTGAATCCTAGGTGTGCATGGATGAGCCAAGGTGTGCTCAGGTGTCCATAGGTGAAAGCCAGGTGTGCCCCAGGTGTGCACAGGTGAGCACAGGTGCGCCCCTGGTCGGCATACGTGTGCCCCAGGTGTGCACAGGTGTGCCGCTGGTTAGCGCAGGAGTGCTCAGGTGTGCTCAGGTGAGCCCTGGCTGTCCCTGGGGAGCACAGGGGGGGTTGTGGGGGTGCCCAGGTGAGTTTTGGGGGGCTGATGGGGATGGGGATACCCAGGTGAGCCCATAGGGGTGCCCAGGTGAGCCCAGGTGTGCCCAGGTGACCCTGTGGGATGCTCAGGTGAGCCCAGGTGACCCTGTGGGACACCCAGGTGAGCCCAGGAGACCCCATGGCACACCCAGGTGACCCATAGGGGTGCCCAGGTGCACCCAGGTGACTCCATGGGACACCCAAGTGAGCCCAGGTGACCCATAGGGGTGCCCAGGTGAGCCCAGGTGACCCCGTGGGGGTGCCCAGGTGTGCTCAGGTGACCCCATGGCACACCCAGGTGAACCCAGGTGACCCCATGGGGTGCCCAGGTGAGCCCAGGTGCACCCAGGTGAGCTCAGGTGACCCCGTGGGACACCCAGGTGTGCTCAGGTGCGCTCAGGTGACTCTCCCTCCCCCAGCGCGGTGCGCAGCTGGACTCGCCTCACTGGTGGCTCTGGGGATTCTCTGCGGCAGCGGCTGAGCCTCACCTGGGAGAGCTTCAAGTTCGAGCTGGCGCTCAGGTGAGGGGGAGGGGCCAGGTGTGTGAGGGGGAGGGGTCAGATGGGGAGGGGCCAGGTGAGGGGGCTATGGGGAGGGGGAGGGGTTACAGAGTGGGGGAAGGGCTCAGGTGAGGGGATGGGGGAGGGGCTGGGGGAGGTGCTCAGGTGAGGGGGAGGGGTCAGGTGTGTGAGGGGGAGGGGCTGAGGGAATGGGGGAGGGGCTGAGAGAATGGGGGAGGGGCTGAGAGAATGGGGGAGGGGCTCAGGTGAGGGGGAGGGGCTCAGGTGTGTGGGGAGAGCACACCTGTGGGAGGGGGCAGGGCTGGGGAACCCCCAGGTGAGTGTGTGACCCCCAGGTGTGTCAGTTCCCCCCAGGTGTGACCCCCAGGTGACCTCCCATCCCCCAGGTGTGTGTGACCCCCAGGTGACCCCTCAGGTGTGTGTGTGTGACCCTCCAGGTGTGTCCCTACCCCCAAGTGACCCTCCAGGTGGGTGTGACACCCCAGGTGTGTGTGTGACACCCCAGGTGTGTTCCCATCCCCCAGGTGGTCTCTCCTCAGGTGTGACCCCCCCCAGGTGTGTAATTTCCTCCCAGGTGTGACCCACAGGTGTGTCCCTCCCCCAGATCACCCCTCCAGGTGTGTCCCTTCCCCCCAGGTGTGAACCCCCAGGTGAGTGTGACCCCCCAGGTGAGTGTGTGACACACCCAGGTGAGTGTGACACCCCAGGTGTGTGTAACCCCCAGGTGAGCCCTCCAGGTGTGTGTGACTCCCCAGGTGTGACCCCCCCAGGTGTGTGTGACTCACCCAGGTGAGTGTGTGACCCCCCAGGTGAGTGTGACCCCCCAGGTAACCCCTCCCTCCCCTCCCCCCAGGTGGGAGTGGCTTCGCTGCCGCCTGACTGCGGCTGCGCTGCAGCTGCTGAGCCGCTGGGGGGCGCTGCCCTTCGGGGAGCACCTGCAGCACCTGCTGCGCGCCTGAGGGGGGCGCTGCGCACCTGGAAATCCCAAAAATATCCCAAAAAACCAGCCGGGAACACCTGGAGAATGGCCGGAATCCCAAAAATAGCCTCAAAACCTGCCGGAAACACCCCGAAACGGTTAAAATTCCCAAAAAAAAATCCCGAAAACTGTCAGAAACATCTGAAAATGGTTAAAAATCCCCCAAAAAATATCCCCAAAACTGCTGGGAACACCTGAAAAATGGTTGGAAACACCCCGAAATGGTTAAAAATTCCCAAAAAATATCCCAAAAACTGTCAGAAACATCTGAAAAATGGCTGAAATCCCAAAAAATATCCCCAAAAACACCTGGAAAATGGCCGGAAACACCCTGAAACAGTTAAAAATCCCCAAAAAAATATCCCAAAAACTGCTGGGAATGCTGAGAAACACCTGAGAAAGAGCCGAAATCCCAAAAAAAAATCCCAAAAATTTACCAGGAACACCTGGAAAATGGCCAGAAACACCCAAAATGGTTAAAAATCCCCCAAAAATATCCCAAAACCACCGAGGAACACCTGGAAATGGTGGAAATCCCAAAAAATATCCCAAAAAATATCCCAAAAAACTGCTGTGAACACCTGGAAAATGGCCAAAAACACCCGGAAATGGTTAAAAATCCCCAAAAAATATCCCCAAAAAACCACATGGAATGCTGAGAAACACCTGGAAAATGGCTGAAATCCCAAAAAATGTCCCCAAAAACCACCGGGAATGTTCAGAAACACCTGGAAAACAGCTGGAAACACCTGGGAAACATCTGAAAACCAGAAAAAAACAGCCAGGAACACCCAAAACCACCCAAAAATCGGCTGGAAACACCAAAAAATCCCCAAAATACCCCAAAGTCAGTCGGAAACACTAAAAAACATCTGGGAACATCTGGAAAACAGCTGGAAAAACCCAGGAGGTTTCTGAAAAAGGGAAAAAACAGCTGGAAACACCCAAAAACATCACACGAAACACCCCGAAATAGCCAAAAATACCCCAAAAATCAGCGGGAAGCACTAAAAAACAGCTGGAGAACAGCTGGAAACATCAGGAAAACACCAAAACATGCCTGAAAAACAGCTGGAAACATCTGGGAAACCCAAAAAAATCTCCAAGAGTGGCTGAAAACAGTGAAAACACCCAAAAATCCCCAAAACCACCCCAAAAATCCCAGGAAAACAGCTGGAAAGAGTGGGGGAAACATCTGGAAAATGCCAAAAACCACTGGGAAAACAGCTGGAAAAACAGGGAAACACCCAAAGCACCCGGAAAACACTAAAAAAAAACCCCAAAAGCACCCAAAAAACACCAAAAAAAGGCCAAAACAGCCAGAAACGCAACACCCGGAAAATTCCCCAAAACCACCCAGAAAAATCCCAAAAAACAACTGGATAATTCCCAAAAAACACCTGAAAAATTCCCAGAAACTGCCTGAAAAATTCTCAAAAAACACCTGGAAAATTAAAAAAAAATCCACCTGAAAAATTCCCAAAAACCACCCAGAAAATTCCCAAGAAACACCTGGAAAATTCCCAAAAAACACCTGGAAAATTCCCAAAAAACACCTGGAAAATCCCCAAAAACCACCCAGAAATTCCCGAAAAATACCAAAAGTCCCCCAATTTCCTTCCCCTCGGAACCACTGTGAACCCCAAAGCACTGTGAACCCCAAAATCCCCCAAATAAACCCCAAAAACGGAGCTGAGAGTCGAGTTTTATTAAAAATGGGAATTTTGGGATTTGGGGATTTGGGGAAATTTGGGATTTTGGGATTTTTTGGGGATTTTTTTTTTTTGATTTTTTGGGGATTTTTGGGGATTTTTTGGGGGGATTTTGGGGGATTTTTTTGGGGATTTTGGGGATTTTTTTGAGGATTTGGGATTTTGGGGGAATTTTGGGATTTTGGGGATTTTTTGGGGGAATTTTGGGGGATTTTGGGTCTCAGAAGTGAGCAGTGACTCTGTCGATCTCCAGGAGGTCATCGAGGATCTGTGGGGGGAGAGAAGTCAGAGCTCACCTGTGCTGAAACTCACCTGTGACTCACCTGTACCTCACCTGTCCCAAACCTCACCTGTGCTGAACCTCACCTGTCCTGAACTTCACCTCACCTGTCTTACCTGTCCTGAACCTCACCTGTATTGAACCTCACCTGTCCTGAATTTCACCTGTATTTAACTTCACCTCACTTGTGTCTTACCTGTGCTGAACCTCACCTGTCCCAAATCTCACCTGTACCAAACCTCACCTGTGCTGAACCTCACCTGTCCTGAACTTCACCTGGACCAAATCTCACCTGTTTCAAACCTCACCTGTCCAAATCTCACCTGTGTCTCATCTGTCCTCAACCTCACCTGTATTAAACCTCACCTGGCCTGAAACTCACCTGTCCCGAAATTCACCTGGGTCTCACCTGTCCCAAACCTCACCTGTTCCGCCCCTCACCTGTCTCATCTCACACCTGTCCCACACCTGTCCCATCTCACACCTGTCCCATGTCACACCTGTCCCAGGTGACTCACGATGTCAGGTGTGGTGCCGATCTTCTCACCTGTCCCATCTCACACCTGTCCCATCTCACACCTGTCCCACAGCAATCCCAGCCCACACCTGTCCCAGGTGACTCACAATGTCAGGTGTGGTGTTGATCTCACCTGTCCAAACTCACACCTGTCCCATCTCACACCTGTCCCTCACCTGTCCCACCTCACACCCATCCCGCCCCACACCTGTCCCGGGTGACTCACGATGTCAGGTGTGGTGCCGATCTTCTCACCTGTCCCATCTCACACCTGTCTCATCATCTCACACCTGTCCCATCTCACATCTGCCTCACCCCACACCTGTCCCTCACTTGTCCCACACCTGTCCCATCTCACACCTGTCCCTCACCTGTGCCACACCTGTCCCATCTCACACCTGTCCCGCCCCACACCTGTCCCAGGTGACTCACGATGTCAGGTGTGGTGCCGATCTTCTTGGCCAGCTCGGCGCGCTCCATGGAGCTCAGGTAGAGGAATCTCCCCAGCAGTTCTCCATCCAGAACGTTCCGCACGGCGTTCTGCAGCAGGCGGCGCTCCGACTGCAGCAGCCTGCCAGGTGGGACAGGTGAGACAGGTGAAACAGGTGGGGCAGGTGAGAGACAGGAGAGAGACAGGTGAGACAGGTGAGAACAGGTGGGAAAGGTGAAAGACAGGAGAGAGACAGGTGAGACAGGTGAGAACAGGTGGGACAGGAGAGACAGGGACAGGTTAGAACAGGTGGGAAAGGTGAGATAGATGAGACAGGTGAGAGCTGGAACAGGTGAGACAGGTGAGACAGGTGAGACAGGTGAGACAGGTGAGAGGTGGGACAGGTGAGGGACAGGTGAGACTGGGACAGGTGAGAACAGGTGGGAAAGCTGAGATAGGTGAGACAGGTGAGAGGTGGGACAGGTGAGACAGGTGAGACATGCGGCATGTGAGACAAGGACAGGTGAGAACAGGTGGGAAAGGTGAGACAGGTGAGAGGTGGGATAGGTGAGACAGGTGAGACAAGGACAGGTGAGACAGGTGAGATGGGTGAGACATGGGACAGGTGAGACAGGTGGGACAGGTGTGAGACAGGAGAGAGACAGGTGGGACAGGTGTAGGACAGGTGAGACTGCGACAGGTGAGACAGGTGGGGCAGGTGAGAAACAGGACAGGTGAGACAGGGAAGATAGGTGGGACAGGTGAGACAGGGACAGGTGAGACAGGTGGGACAGAGGGGTTAGGTGAATGACAGGTGAGACAGGTGAGATGGACAGGTGAGACAGGTGTGGGACAGGTGTGGGACAGGCGAGATTGGGACACATGAGACAGGTGAGAGACAGGTGATGTAGGTGAGACAAGTGAGAGACAGGTGAGACTGGGACAGGTGTGACAGGTGAGATGGGTGAGATAGGTGAAGTAGGTGGGACAGGTGAGATTGGGGCAGGTGGGACAGACAGCGATAGGTGCAGAGCAGGTGAGGAGATACCTGAAAGCCCTGGGGTTGAGCCTGGCCAGGTGTGGCAGGGCAGGTGTAGGACAGGTGTGTACAGGTGTATGCCAGGTGTGTATAGGTGTATCCCAGGTGTATCCCAGGTGTGCACAGGTGTGTCATTACCTGAAAGCCCTAGGGTTGAGCCCGGCCAGGTGCGGCAGAGCAGAGCTCAGCGCGTTCTGCAGCATCAAAAGTCTCCTGTAGGTTTTCTCCTGCATTGGCAGCAGCAACCCCAGACCTCCGTCCAGAGTGGCTGTGGGGGAAAGGTCAGGAAAACCCCAAAAACCCCAAAAACTCCAAAAATCCTAAATCCCGGAAATCCCAAAAACCCCAAAAACTGCAAAAATCCTAAATCCCGGAAATCCCAAAAACTCCAAAAACCCTAAATCCCGGAAATCCCAAAAACCCCAAAAACTCCAAAAATCCTAAATCCCGGAAATCCCAAAAACTCCAAAAATCCTAAATCCCGGAAATCCCAAAAACCCCAAAAATCCCAAATATTCCAAACCCCAAAACTCCAAAAACCCCAAAAACCCCCAAACCCCAAAAACCCCAAAAATCCCCAAAATCCCAAAAACCCCAAACCCCAAACTCAGCCCCAATTAACGGTTTGAGGTTCTGGGTGAGGCCCACCTGGCCCCATCCCTCACCCAGCCAGGTGAGGTTTGTCCTTGCCCCACCTGGCTCAGGTGTGTCTCCAGGTGTGCCTCACCGAACCAGGAGATGTGCTTGTTCTCCCAGGTGTGTCACCAGGTGTGTCCCTAGCTGTCCCCACCTGCCCCAGGTGTGTCTCTCTGAACCAGGTGATGTGCTTGTTCTCCCAGGTGTGTCACCAGGTGCTGTTTTTACCCTCCCCCACCTGTCCCAGGTGTGTCCCTAGCTGGCCCCAGGTGTGTCTCACCAAACCAGGTGATGTCCTTATTCTCCCAGGTGTGTCCCAGGTGTGTCCCCACGTGCCCCAAGTGTCTCCTCACCGAACCAGGTGCTGTGCTTGTTCCCCCAGGTGTGTCCCAGGTGTGCCCCCAGGTGTGTCCCACCTGCCCCAGGTGTGCCCCCAGGTGTGTCCCAGGTGTGTCTCACTGAACCAGGTGATGTGCTTGTTCTCCCAGGTGCTGTTTGTCCCCTCCCCAGGTGCCCCAGGTGTGTCCCCAGGTGTGTCCCAGGTGTCCCCAGGTGTGTCCCAGGTACCCCAGGTGTGTCCCACCTGCCCCAGGTGTCCCCAGGTGTGTCTCACCGAACCAGGTGATGTGCTTGTTCTCCCAGGTACCCCAGGTGTGTCCCACCTGCCCCAGGTGTGCCCCCAGGTGTGTCTCACCGAACCAGGTGATGTGCTTGTTCTCCCAGGTGCTGCTGCGCCGGTTGGGTCCGTCGCCGTGGCCGCGGCAAGGTGTTCTCCAGAAGGTGTTGACGTGAGCGCCGACGTGGAAATCGGCTCTGCGCAGGAGCCGCAGCCCGCCGAACGACTCCTTGGCTGCGGGGACACCTGGCGTCACCTGGGGCTCACCTGGGCACACCTGGGCACACCTGGGGGTCACCTGGGGGTCAGCCGGCCCCGCCCCGCTCACCTTCCGGCAGGTACATGTACACCAGCAGGTTCCGGTCGCGGTCGGACACTGAGAGAGGGAGGAGGAGAGGTGGGTGAAGGAAATTAACGGGAAGTTAATGAAATTAATGAAAATTTAATTAAATTCAACCCAAATTTAATCAAAGTCAACCCAAATTTAATCAAATTCAACCAAAACCATCCCAAGTCAACCCAAATCCACCCAAACCTCACCTGAGCTCAACCCAGAGTCAAAGCGTTTCAACCAAACTCAACACAAATCCAAATTCAACCCAAATCCACCCAAACCTCACCTGAACTCAACCCAAACCCAACCAAACCCAACAAATTTCAACCAATGTCAACCAAACCCAACAAAAACCATCCAAACTTACTGAATTTCAACCAAAGCCACCCAAACCAAACCAATGTCAACCCAACTCAACCCAAACTTGCCCAAACTCACCCAAATTCACTGAATTTCAACCCAAATTTGCCCAAACTCACCAAATTTCAACCCAAACTCACCCAAATTCACTGAATTTCAACCCAAACTCACCCAAATTCACCAAATTTCAACCCAAATTTGCCCAAACTCACCCAAAATCACCAAACTCACCCTAATTCACTGAATTTCAACCCAAATTTGCCCAAATTCACCAGATTTCAACCCAAACTCACTGAATTTCAACCCAAATTCACTGAATTTCAACCCAAACTCACCCAAATTCCCCAAATTTCAACACAAATTTGCCCAAAATCCCCAAATTTCAACCCAAACTCACCGAATTTCAACCCAACTCAACCCAAACCCATCCAAATTCACCCAAATTCCCCGAATTTCAACCCAAACCTGCCCCACCCGCCCAGCCGTACCCAGGAAGCCGAGCTGAGTTCCATCGACCATGAAATCCACACTGTACACCTCCAGCGGCTTCGCGTCCTGCGGGGACACACCTGTCACTGTCACTGTCACTGTCACTGTGTCACTGTCACTGTCACTGTCACTGTCACCATGGCTGTCACTGTGTCATTGTCATTGTCATTGTCATTGTATCATTGTCACTGTGTCACTGTGTCACTGTGTCACTGTCACCATGGCTGTCACTGTGTCATTGTCATTGTCACTGTCACTGTCACTGTGTCACTGAGTTATTGTCGCTGTCACTCTGTCACTGTCACTGTGTCACTGTCACTGTGTCACTCTCTGTGTCACTGTCACCATAACTGTCATTATGTCAGTGTCAGTATGTCACTGTCACTGTCACCATGGTTGTCACTGTCACTGTCACCATGGCTGTCACTGTGTCAGTGTCAGTGTGTCACTGAGTTATTGTCGCTGTCACTGTGTCACTATCACTGTGTCACTATCACTGTCACTGTGTCACTGTGTCCCTGTCAGTGTGTCACTGTCATCATGTCACTGTGTCACTGTCAGTCACTGTCACTGTGTCCCTGTCACTGTCACTATGTCACTATGTCACTGTCACTGCATCAGTCACTGTGTCACTCTGTCACTGTCACTGTGTCCCAGTCACTCTGTCACTGTGTCACTGTCCCTGTCACTGTCACTGTGTCACTATTACTGTCACTGTCACTGTCTGTCACTGTGTCACTGTCCCTGTCACTGTGTCACTGTGTCACTGTCACTATGTCACTGTCACTGTCATTTTGTCACTGTGTCATTGTGTCCCTGTCACTGTCCCTGTCACTATCATTGTGTCACTGTCACTCTGTCATTGTCACTGTCACAGTGTTGTGTCATTGTTTCACTGAGTGCCACTGTCACTGTGTCACTGCGTCATTGTCACTGTGTCACTGTCACTGTGTCACTGTCACTGTGTCACTGTGTCATTGTCACTGTGTTACTGTCACTGTCACTGTCACTGTGTGACTGTCACTGTGTCCCTGTGTCCGTGTCACTGTCAGTGTTGCACTGTCACTCTGTCACTGTGTCACTGTCACTGTCACTGTCACTCTGTCACTGTCATTGTCACTATCACAGTGTCACTGTCACTGTCATTGTCACCTCTGTCACTGTGTCACTGTCACTGTGTCACTGTCATTGTCACCATGTCCGTGTCATTGTGTCACTGAGTGTCACTGTGTCACTGTCACTATCAGTGTGTCACTGTCACTGTGTCACTGTCAGTCTGTCACCGTCAGTGTCACACTGTCACTGTCTCATTGTCACTGTCACTGTCACTGTGTCACTGTCACTGTGTTGCTGTCACTGTCACTGTGTCACTGTCACTGCGTCCCTGTCATTGTCACTGTCACTGTGTCACTGTGTCACTGTGACTCTGTCCCTGTCACCATCACTGTCACTGTGTCACTGTCACTGTCATTGTATCATTGGCATTGTCACTGTCATCATCACAATGTCACTGTCACTGTCCCTGTCTCTCTGTCACCGTGTCACTGTCGCTGTCACCGGTCTGGCACCACTGGTGCCACCTGCTCACTCTCTGACACCCCCAGGTGACCCCTGAGAGCCCCCAGGACCTTTCACCTTCCCTCGAGAGCCCCAGGTGTTCCCCAGGTGTCTCCCAGGTGTCCCCCAGGTGTCCCCCAGGTGTTCTGGATGTCCCCAAGACCTTCAGGTGTCCCTCAGGTGTCACCCAGGACCCTCAGGTGTCCCCTGAGACCCTCAGGTACCCTGGAAGGGGAGTTCGGTGGCCCTGGGGGTGGTTTGGTGGCCCCAGGGGTGGCTTGGTGGCCCCAGGGCAGGTTCAGTGGCCCAGGGCAGGTTTGGTAGCCCAGTGGCCCAGTTCATTAGCCCAGTGGCACCAGGGAGGTTTGGTGGCCCTGAGGTGATTCAATGGCCCTGAGAGGGGTTTGGTGGCCCTGGGGGTGTTCAGTGGCCCTGGGGTGGGTTTGGTAGCCCAGTGGTCCAGTTCAGTAGCCCAGTGGCCCCAGAGAGGTTTGATGGCCCCAGGGATGTTCAGTGGCCCTGGGGTGGGTTTGGTAGCCCAGTGGCCCAATTCAGTAGCCCAGTAGCCCTGAGGTGGTTTGATGGCCCTGTGGGTAGTTTGGTGGCCCTGGGGTGAGTTTGGTAGCCCAGGGGTTGTTTGGTGGCCCAGTGGCCCTGGAAGGGGTTTGGTGGCCCCTGGGATGGTTTGGTGGCCCCTGGGATGATTTGGTGGCCCTGGGGGTGATTTGGTGGCCCTGCAGTGATTCAATGGCCCTGAGAGGGGTTTGGTGGCCCTTGGGATGGTTTGGTGGCCCTGGGGGGTTTGGTGGCCACGGGATGGTTTGGTGGCCACGGGATGGTTTGGCGACCCTGGGGATGATTTGGTGGCCCAGGGGGTGATTTGGTGGCCCTGGGGGAGTTTGGTGGCCCCAAGGAGGTAGCCATATAGTCCAGTTCAGTAGCCTGGTGACCCTAGGGAAGTTTGGTGACCCTGGGGGTGATTTAGTGGCCCTGGGGGTGGTTTAGTGGCCCAGGGGATTTGGTGACCCTGGGGGTGATTTGGTGGCCCCAGGGAGGTTTGGTGGCCTCAGGAGGGTTTGGTGGCCATGGGATGGTTTGGTAACCCTGGGGGTGATTTGGTGGCCCCAGAGGGGTTTGGTGGCCATGGGATGGTTTGGTGGCCCTGGGGGTGATTCAGTGGCCCTGGGGAGGTTTGGTAGCCCCAGGATGGTTTGGTAGCCCTGTGGTCCAATTCAGTAGCCCAGTGACCCTAGGGAAGTTTGGTGACCCTGTGGGTGATTTAGTGGCCCTGGGGGTGGTTTAATGGCCATGGGATGGTTTGGTGGCCCTTGGGATGGTTTGGTCACCCCAGGAGAGTTTGGTGGCCATGGGATTGTTTGGTGACCCTGGGGAGGTTTGGTGACCCTGGAGCTGATTTAGTGGCCCTGGGGGTGATTTAGTGGCCCTGGGGGTGATTTAGTGGCCCCAGGGAGGTTTAGTAGCCCCAGGAGAGTTTGGTGGCCATGGGATGGTTTGGTGACCCCAGGGAGGTTTGGTGACCCTGGGGGTGATTCAGTGGCCCTGGGGAGGTTTGGTAGCCCCACGATGGTTCGGTAGCCCAGACACCCAGCCCAGCAGCCCATTGGGGTTCACTAGCCCCCTGACCCATGTCACTAGCCCAGGACTGACCCGGCTGACGAGCGACAGCGTCTTGCTCTCCTCCTGGTAGCGCAGCAGCGAGATGCTCTTCATGAGGTCGGCGGCCAGGATGAAGCTCTTGACGCTGATCATCTGGTGGATGTAGAGCTGCGTGTCGATGAACGCCATGCCCGTCAGCTCGTTGTCCTTCAGGCTCCACAGGAAGATCTGAGGGGACACCGCGAGGTCACCGTGGTGGTCACTGACCTCGTGGTGGCCACTGGAACCTCCTTGGTGGTCATTAGAACCTCCTTGGTGGCCACTTGGGTCATGGAATTGAACCAAACCAACACTGAGTGACCACCAAGGTCAGCTTGTTGTCCTTCAGGCTCCACAAGAAGATCTGACATGTTGGACAAGGACACCCTGAGGTCACCATGGTCACCCTTGACCCCGTGGTGGCCATTGGAACCTCCTTAGTAGCCATTGACACCTCCTAGGTTGGAGGTATCAACATCAGCTCATTGTCCTTCAGGCTCCACAGGAAGAGCTGAGGCAACAAGGACACCTTGAGGTCACTGTGGAGGTCACTGACCTCATGGTGGCCACTGGAACCTCCTTGGTGGCCACTGACACCTCCTGTGGTTCCCCAGGTGTATCTCAGGTGTACCTTTTGCCCGATGGCAGACACCAGGTAGCCATGGCAGTGACACAGAGCTGTCACAGGTGTGTACAGGTGTACAGGTGTGCACAGGTGTATCTCAGGTGTACCTTTTGCCCAATTGCCGACACCAGGTAACCGTGACAGCGACACAGAGCTGTCACAGGTGTGTTTCTATCCCCCCAGGTGTATCTCAGGTGTACCTTTTGCCCGATGGCAGACACCAGGTAGCTGTGGCAGTGACACAGAGCTGTCACAGGTGTGTACAGGTGTGTACAGGTGTGTACAGGTGTATCTCAGGTGTACCTTTTGCCCAATCGCCGACACCAGGTAATGGTGACAATGACACAGAGCTGTCACAGGTGTGCCCAGGTGTGTACAGGTGTGTACAGGTGTATCTCAGGTGTACCTTTTGCCCGATGGCAGACACCAGGTAACCGTGACAATGACACAGAGCTGTCACAGGTGTGTACAGGTGTACAGGTGTGCACAGGTGTATCTCAGGTGTACCTTTTGCCCGATGGCAGACACCAGGTAACCGTGACAGTGACACAAAGCCGTCACAGGTCCCTTCTGCTCCTTCTCGTAGAGCACCTTGAACTTGTTCTTGGTCAGAGGCTGCCCCGGCTCAGGTACGACCTCGATCACGTCCAGGATCAGGATCTGTGCGACACAGGTGACTCAGGTGTGACCCAGGTGTGACCCAGGTGTGTCCTGGGAACCCTCAGGTGTGTCCTGAGAACCCTCAGGTGTGTCCTGAGAGAGCCCCAGGTGTGTCCTGAGGGACTCAGGTGTGTCCTGGACCCCCCAGGTGTGTCCCCAGCTGTGTCCCAGGTGTATCCAAGTGCCTCCAGGTGTCCCCAGGTGCCCGAGATGTATCCCAAGTGTGCCCAGGTGTGTCCCAAGTGTGCCCAGGTGTGGCCCAGGTGTGTCCAGGTGTGCCCAGGTGTACCCAGGTGTGTCCCCAGGTGTCCATACCCGTCCCCGACAGGTGACCTCCTCGCCCTGCATCAGACAGGTGCCACCCCAGGTGTGCCCAGGTGTGTCCCAGGTGTGTCCCAGGTGTGCCCAGGTGTGCCCAGGTGTGTCCCAGGTGCATACCCGTCCCCGACAGGTGACCTCCTCGCCCTGCATCAGACAGGTGCCACCCCAGGTGTGCCCAGGTGTGTCCCAGGTGTGTCCCAGGTGTGCCCAGGTGTGTCCCAGGTGCATACCCGTCCCCGACAGGTGACCTCCTCGCCCTGCATCAGACAGGTGCCCACAGCCACGTAACCCTTCAGGCCTGACACCGTTTCCTCGGAGCGCAGAGACACCGTTTTCATACAGGTGACGTGTTCCCACTCCTCCAGGGCAATCCTGCGCAGGTGAGACAGGTGGGACAGGTGAGACAGGTGAGATAGGGACAGGTGAGACAGGTGGGACAGGTGAGATAGGGACAGGTGAGACAGGTGGGACAGGTGAGATGGCTGGGAATGGTGGGATTGGTGAGACAGGCGAGATTGGGACAGGTGAGATGTGGGACAGGTGAGACAGGTGGGATTGGGACAGGTGAGATAAGTGAGAATGGAGCACTTCATACAGGTGACGTGTTCCCACTCCTCCAGAGCGATCCTGCACAGGTGAGACAGGTGGGACAGGTGGGACAGGTGAGATTGGTGAGACAGGTGGGACAGGTGAGATTGGGACAGGGGGGACAGGTGAGATTGGAACAGGTGAGACAGGTGAGAATGGAGCACTTCATACAGGTGATGTGTTCCCACTCTAGGGTGATCCTGCACAGGTGAGACAGGTGAGACAGGTGGGACAGGTGAGATTGGGACAGGTGAGACAGGTGTGAGGTGAGACAGGTGACATTGGGACAGGTGAGATAGGTGAGACAAGTGAGATAGATGAGAATGGTGAGACAGGTGAGACAGGTGGGACAGGTGGGACAGGTGAGACAGTGGGACAGGTGAGATGTGAGGTGAGACAGGTAAGACAGGTAGGATTGGGACAGGTGGGACAGGTGAGAATGGTGAGAATGGTGGGACAGGTGAGAATGGAGCACTTCATACAGGTGATGTGTTCCCACTCCTCCAGGGTGATCCTGCACAGGTGAGACAGGTGGGACAGGTGAGATTGGGACAGGTGAGACAGGTGAGATGAGACAGGTGAGACAGGTGAGACAGGTGGGACAGGTGGGACAGGTGGGACATGGAATTATGGGGACAGGTGGGGACAGGTGGGGCACCCCCTGGGATTTGGGGTCACCTGGAATTGGGAATCACCTCTCAGCTGACCTGGGATGTTCTGGGTATTTCTGGGATTTTTTGGGATATTTTTGGGATGTTTCAGGATATTTTTTGGATTTTTTAGGATATTTTTGGGGTATTTTGGGGTATTTCGGGATATTTTAGGATATTTTAGGATATTTTTGGGATATTTTTGGGGTATTTTGGGGTATTTTTGGGTTACCTGGTGTTAGGAATCGCCTCCCAGCTGACCGGAGAGATGAGTTGGGATATTTTAGGATATTTTAGGATATTTTTGGGGTGATTTTGGGGTATTTTTGGGTTACCTGGTGTTAGGAATTGCCTCCCAGCTGACCGGAGAGATGAGTTGGATGCTGAAAGCTTCCTGCTGGGGAGGGACATAGCGATCGTCTGGGGACAGAGGGACAGAGGGACACCGTTAGGGGACAGGGGGACACTGGGGGGACACTGGGATTGGGGGGAACATGGAGGGACAGGGGACAGAGGGACACTGGACAGGGGGACAGGGGGACACTGGGGGACACTGGGATTACTGGGGGGACACTGGGATTGGGGTGAACATGGGGGACATGGGGACAGCAGGACACTGGTTGGGGGACAGGGGGACACAGGAATTATTGGGGACACTGGGATTACTGGGGACACTGGGATTGGGGTGAACATGGGGTGACACGGGGACAGAGGGACACTGGTCAGGGGGACAGGGGGACACTGGGGGACATTGGGATTCTGGGGGCACATGGGATTCTGGGGGACACTGGGGGACATGGGGTGACATGGGAGGTCAGGGGACACCAGTCAGGGGACAGGGGGACACTGGGGGACACTGGGTTGGGGGGACATGAGGATTATGTTGGGACACTGGGGGACAGAGGGATTGGGGGACATGGGGACTGGGGGACATGGGGGGACAGAGGGACACTGGTTAGGGGACAGGGGACACTGGGGGACACTGGGGGGACATGGGGTGACATGGGTCAGAGGGATACCAGTCAGGGGGACAGGGGACACTGGGGGACACTGGGATTATTGGGGACACTGGGATCGGGGGACATGGGGATTCTGGGGGACACCTGGGACATGGGGTGACATGGGAACACTGGGGGGACACTGGGGGACACTGGGACTGGAGGGGACATGGGGGGACAGAGGGACATTGTTAGGGGACAGGGGACACTGGGATTGGGGGGACATGGGGAAACTGGGGGACTGGGATTGGGGACAGGGGGACAGAGGGACACTGGTTAGGGGGACACTGGGATTGGGGCTGACACAGGGTCAGAGGGGACAGGGGGACAGAGGGACACTGGTCGGGGGACAGGGGGACACTGGGGGACATGGGGGAATTGGGGGGACACTGGGATTGGGGACACCTGGGGACATGGGACTGGGGGGCAGACAGGGACTGGGGGGGACAGGTGGGTCAGGTGTGACACAGGGACTGGGGGGACACAGAGGGGACACTGAGGGTCTGGGGTGACACCTGGGGATTCGGGGCTGTCCCCAAGGTGTCCCCAAGGTGTCCCCAAGGTGTCCCCAGTGTCCCTGGGTGTCCCAGCTGTCCCCAGGTGTTGTCCCCCTTATCCCCAGGTGTCCCCAGGTGTGTCCCTGTCCCCTGTCCCTGTCCCCAGGTATCCCCCAGGTGTCCCCAGCTGTCCCAGGTGTGTCCCCAGGTGTGCCCAGGTGTTCTCAGGTGTCCCCAGCTGTGTCCCCAGCTGTCCCCAGGTGTGTTCCAGGTGTGCCCAGGTGTCCCCAGCTGTCCCCCTAGCTATCCCCAGGTGTTCCCAGGTCCCCCCAGCTGTCCCCTGGTGTCCCCTGCTGTCCCCAGGTATCCCCTAGGCGTCCTCAGATATCCCAGGTGTGTCCCCAGCTGTCCCAGGTGTCCCCCAGATGTTCCCAGGTAGCCCCCAGGTGTGTAGCAGGTGTGTCCCCAGCTATCCCCAGATGTCCCCAGGTGTGTCTCAGGTATGCCCAGGTGTCCCCAGGTGTCCCCAGGTGTGTCCCCAGGTGTCCCCCAGGTGTTCCCAACTGTCCCCCAGCTGTGTCCCCAGCTGTCCCTCAGGTGTCTTCCAGGTATGCCCAGGTGTTTCCAGCTGTCCCCCAGCTGTCCCCAGGTGTCCCCAGGTATCCCTAGGTGTACCCAGATATCCCAGGTGTGTTCCCAACTGTCCCCAGGTGCCCCAGCTGTCCCCCCAGGTGTCCCCAGCTATCCCCAGGTGTCCCCAGGTGTGTCCCCAGGTGTCCCAGGTGTCCCCAGGTGTGTCCCCAGGTGTGTCCCCAGGTGTCTCCTCACCTCTCTCGATGCTCTCAAACTCTTTCTCCTCTCCCGTCATGCGAGGAATTCGAGTGCAGGGGTGAGGGGAGCTCGTGGCCACAGCGTACACCTGGGGGGGAAATGACACCTGAGAGACACACCTGGGACACCCTGAGACCCACCTGAGACCCACCTGGGACCCCCAGAACACCCCCAGACCCCAAAAATGCCCCTCAGACCCCCAATAGTGTACAGGGGTGAGGGGAGCTCGTGGCCACGGCGTACACCTGGGGGGGAAATAACACCTGAGGGACACACCTGGGACACCCTGAGACCCACCTGAGACCCACCTGGGACCCCCCAGGACACCCCCAGACCAACCTGGGACCCACTTGGGACCCCACAACACCCCCTGGGTCCAGGTGTGCCCAGATGTGTCCCCAGGTGTCTCCCAGGCATCCCCAGGTATGCCTCAGGTGTGCCCAGGTATCCCCAGCTGTGCCCCAGACGTTCCCAGATGTGTCCCCAGGTGTGTCCAAGCATGCCCAGGTGTGTCCAGGTGAGCCCAGGTGTGTCCCAGGTGTGTCCCAGGTGTGTCCAGGTGTGTCCAGGTGTGACCAGGTGTCCCCAGTTGTGTCCCCAGCTGTGTTCCAGGTAGGCCCAGGTGTTTCCAGCTGTCCCCCAGGTGTCTCTCAGGTATGCCCAGGTATCCCCAGGTGTCCCCAGCTGTCCCCAGGTGTGTCTCAGGTATCCCCAGGTGTGTTCCAGCTGTCGCCAGGTGTGTCTCAGGTGTGTCTCAGGTGTGCCCAGGTGTGTTCCAGGTATGCCTAGGTGTACCCAGCTGTCCCCAGTTGTGTCCCAGCTGTCCCCAGGTGTGTCTCAGGCGTCCCCAGCTGTCTCCAGATGTGTTCCAGGTGTGCTCAGGTGTTTCCACCTGCCCCCCAGGTGTGTCTCACGTATGCCCAGGTGTGTCTCAGGTGCACCCAGGTGTACCCAGGTGTGCCCAGGTATCCCCAGGTGTCCCCAGACATGTCCCCGGTGTCCCCAGGTGTGTCTCAGGTGTCCCCAGTGTGTCCCCAGGTGTGTCCAAGCATGCCCAGGTGTGTCCAGGTGTCCCCAGGTGTGTCCCCAGGTGTGCCCAGATGTGTCCCCAGGTGTGTCTCAGGTTTCCCCAGCTGTCCCCAGCTGTCCCCAGGTGTGTTCCAGGTAGGCCCAGGTGTGTCCCAGCTGTCCCCAGGTGTCCCCAGGTGAGCCCAGGTGTGTCCCAGGTGTCCCCAGGTGTGTCACAGCTGTCCCCAGCTGTCCCCAGGTGTGTCTCAGGAATCCCCAGCTGTCCCCAGGTGTCCCCAGGTGTATCTCAGGCGTCCCCAGGTGTCCCCAGGTGTGTCCCAGCTATCCCCAGGTGTGTCCCAGCTGTCCCCAGGTGTGTCTCAGGTGTGCCCAGGTGTGTCTCACCTTGGACTCCACGTGATAAGCCACGTAGTGAGCAGTGCAGCGCAGAGGAATCTTCCTGACAGGCCAGGGAGCGTCGTAGGACAGGTAGGCAGGTAGGACACTGATCCTCAATTCACCCTGAAAATATCCCAAAAATATCCCAAATTTATCCCAAAATTATCCCAAAGTTATCCCAAAATATTCTAAAATAGTCCAAAATGAATTATCCAAAAATATCCAAAAATATCCCAAAATTATCCCCAAAATTACCCCAAAAATATCCCAAAATATTCAAAAATATTCCAAAATAGTCCAAAATGAATTATCCAATAATATCAAAAAATATCCCAAAAATATCCCAAAATATTCTAAAATAATCCCAATATTAATGATCCCAAATTATCCCAAAATATACTAAAATATCCCAAAATTATCCCAAAATTATTGATCCCAAAATGGCTCAGGGAGCATCACAGGACAGGTAAGCAGGTAAGATGCTGATCCTTAATTCATCCTGAAAATATCCCAAAAATATCCCAAAATTCTCCCCAGATTATCCCAAAATACCCCAAAAAATGGGTCAGGGACCCCCAGGTGTGCCCCAGCTGACACCCCAGGTGTGCCCAGGTGTGCCAAGGTGACTGCCCAGGTGTACCCAGGTGTGCCCAGGTGAGCTCACCTGGTGGTTGAAGTACAAGAAGCCCTTGGGGCAGTTTAGGTGTCACCCCAGGTGTGCCCAGGTGTGCCCAGGTGTGTCCAGGTGACTCCCCAGGTGTGACCCTAGGTGTGCCCAGGTGTCCCCAGGTGTGGCCAGGTGAGCTCACCTGGCGGTTGAAGTAGAGGAAGCCCTTGGGGCAGTTGACGTTGTGGAAAGGTGCGAAGGACTCCACAGGTCCGTCGATGGCCATCGGGTGAAGCCGCAGAGCTCCGCGGCCAGTCAGCAGCAGCCAGTGCGGGGCGGGGCCACAGATGAACACCTGTGCAGGTGAGACAGGTGAGACAGGTGAGGGACAGGTGAGACACTCAGAGCTCCAGTCAGCAGCAGCCAGTGCGGGGCGGGGCCACAGATGAACACCTGGGACAGGTGAGGGACAGGTGAGACAGGTGAGGGACAGGTGAGACAGGTGAGGGACAGGTGAGGGACAGGTGAGACAGGGGAGGGACAGGTGAGACAGGTGAGGGACAGGTGAGGGACAGGTGAGACACTCAGAGCCTCTCAGCCAGTCAGCAGCAGCCAGTGAGGGGCGGGGCCACAGATGAACACCTGGACAGGTGAGACAGGTGAATAGCGACAGATGATGGACAGGTGAGGGACAGTGAATGGGGACAGGTGAGGGACAGGTGAGACACCCAGACACCCTGTGAGCAGCAGCCAGTGTGGGGCAGGGCCAGAGATGAACACCTGTGCAGGTGAGGCACAGGTGGGACACCTAGAGACTGCCGGGAATGGGGACAGGTGAGTGACAGGTGAGGGACAGAGACCCCCAGAGCCCCTGGGAATGGGGTGGGGCTGCAGGTGAACACCTGGAACACCTGGATTTGGGGTGCTCCTCCCCTCCAGGTGACAGAGACCCCCAGAGCCCCTCAGATTTGGGGTCCCCAAGTATGGGATCAACCCCTGGATTTGGGGTCTGGATTTGGGGTCCGTTTTTGGGGTCTGTTTTTGGGATCCCCCATCTCACCCCAAGTATCCATCAATGTCCTGGAAGTGCTGGAATGACCTCAGCCCACATTTGGGGTTTCCCCCCGGCTTCAGGGTCTCCCTGGATTTGGGGTTCCCCCTGGATTTTGGGGTCGATTTTTGGGGGGTTTTTTGGGGTCCCCACTCACCCCTGACTACCCATAGACATCATAGAAATGTCTGAATGACCCCAAAGATTTAGGGTTTTCTCCCCAGATTTCGGGATTTTGGGATTTCCCTCCCACATTTTGGTTCCCCCCCCAGATTTTGGGTTTTCCCCCCAATTTGGGGTCCATTTTTGGGATTTTTTGGGGTCCCAATTCACCCCTGACTACCCATAGACATCCTAGAAGTACCTGAATGACCCCAAAGATTTAGGGTTTTCCTCCCAGATTTGGGTTTTTCTCCCCAGATTTCGGGATTTTGGGATTTCCCTCCCACATTTAGGGTTTCCTCCCAATTTGGGGTCCATTTTTGGGGTTTTTTTGGGGGTTTTTTTGGGGTCCCAACTCACCCCTGACTACCCATAGACATCCTAGAAGTGCCTGAATGACCCCAAAGATTTAGGGTTTTCCTCCCAGATTTGGGATTTTGGGATTTCCCTCCCACATTTTGGTTTTCCCCCCAATTTGGGGTCCATTTTTGGGGTTTTTTGGGGTCCCCACTCACCCCCAAGTACCCATAGATGTCCTAGAAGTGCCTGAATGATCCCAAAGATTCAGGGTTTTCCTCCCAGATTTGGGTTTTTCTCCCCAGATTTGAGATTTTTGGGATTTCCCCCCAATTTGGGGTCGATTTTTGGGGTTTTTTGGGGTCCCCACTCACCCCGGAGTACCCGTAGATGTCCTGGAAGTGCCGAAATCTCGCCACCCTCCCCCTGGGCCCCCCAGGCTCCTCGGGGGTCCCTCCTGCCCCTCCCCCCCCCGGGGCTCCCCCAGCTCCTTCCGGCTTCTTCCGCGACGGTTTGGGTTTCTTCTCCCGGAAATTGATCCCGTGGGGCACCTGGGGGTCGAATTTGGGATGGTTTGGGGTTTTAAGGGGGAATTTGGGATGTTTTGGGGTGAAATTTGGGGATTTTGGGGGGAAATTTGGGGATTTTGGGGTGAAATTTGGGAGGTTTTGGGGTTTGAAGGGGAAATTTGGGGTGGTTTGGGGTGAAAATTTGGGATAATTTGGGGGTTTAAGGGAAAATTTGGGGTGGTTTGGGGTGAAATTTGGGGATTTTGGGGTGAAATTTGGGATTTTTTAGGGTTTTAAGGGGAAATTTGGGATGGTTTGGGGTGAAATTTGGGGTGTTTTGGGGTGTCAGGGGGGAATTTGGGATAATTTGAGGTTTCCAGGGGGAAATTTGGGGATTTGGGGGTTTTAAGGGGGTATTTGGGATGTTTTGGGGTGAAATTTTGGATAATTTGGGGTTTTAAGGGGAAATTTGGGGTCTCTGGGGGTGAAATTTGGGATATTTTGGGGTGAAAATATGGGATGTTTTGGGGTGATATTTGGGATGTTTTGGGGTTTCCAGGGGAAAATTTGGGGTCTCTGGGGGTGAAATTTGGGGTATTTTGGGGTCTCAGGGTTGGAAATTTGGGATATTTTGGGGAATTTGGGATATTTTGGTGCCTCAGGGGTTGTAAATTTGAGATTTTTTGGGCTGAAATTTGGGATCTTTTGGGGAATTTAGGATATTTTGGGATCTCGGGGTTGGAACTTTGGGATATTTTGAGGTCTCAGGGTCGGAAATCTTGGATATTTTGGGGAATTTGGGGTTCAGCACCCCCAAAAATCCCCCAAATTTCTGCTGACCTTGCGGAATCGAACCTTCAGGTTGCTCTGGCCCAGCTGGGAGTCGTGGGAGAAAGCTTCGTAGAGGAGCAGCTCCTGATCCACGTGAACCTGGGAGCCAAAAAACCCCAAAATTCAGCCCAGAAACCCCAAAATCCACCCCAAAATCCATCCCAGAAAATCCTAAATCCACCTGGGAACCCTAAAATCCAATCCAGGACCTCTAAATCCATCCCAGAAACCCCAAATCCATCCTAGAAAATCCTAAATCCACCTGGGAACTCCAAAATCCATCCCAGAAACCCCAAATCCACCCTAAAATCAATCCCAGGAACCCCAAAATCCATCCTAGAAACACTAAAATCCACCTGGGAACCCCAAAATCCACCTCAAAATCGACCCCAGAAAATCCTAAATCCAACTGGAAACTCCAAAATTGAATCCAGGACCTCTAAATCCATCTGGGAACCCCAAAAATGCAGCCAGAAACCCTAACATCCACCCTAGAACCCCAAAATGCACCAGGGAACCCCAAAATCCATCCTAGAAAATCCTAAATTCACCTGGGAACTCCAAAATCCATCCCAGAAACCACAAATCCATCCCAAAATCCAGCCCAGAAATGCCAAAATCCATCCTAGAACCACTAAAATCCACCTGGGAACCCCAAAATCCACCTCTAAATCCACCCCAGAAACTCCAAATTCAACTGGAAACCCCAAAATCCAGCCCAGAAACACCAAAATCCATCCTAGAACCACTAAAATCCATCTGGGAAGCCCAAAATCCATCCTAGAAACCCCAAAATCCATCCTAGAACCACTAAATCCATCTGGGAAGCCCAAAATCCATCCCAAAATCCATCTCAGAAATCTCTATATCCATCTGGAAACCAAAAAATCCAATCCAGAAAACCCTAAATCCATCTGGGAATCCCAAAATCCACCCCAGAAACCCCAAATCCACCCCAAAATCCATCCCAGAAACCCCAAAATCCATCTGGGAACCCCAAAATCCATCCTAGAAAATCCTAAATCCACCTGGGAACCCCAAAATCCATCCCAGAAAATCCTAAATCCACCTGGGAACTCCAAAACCCACCCCAGAAACCCCAAAATCCACCCCAAAATCCATCCCAGAAATGCCAAAATCCATCCTAGAACCACTAAAATCCACCTGGGAACCCCAAAATTCAGCCCAGAAACTCCTAAATCCATCTGGGAATCCCAAACCCCATCCCAGAAACACAAAAATCCATCCCAGAAACTCCAAATCCACCTGGGACCCCCAAAATCCACCTCAAAATCCACCCCAGAAAATCCTAAATCCACCTGGGAACCCTAAAATCGAATCCAGGACCTCTAAATCCATCGGGGAACCCCAAAAACTGCAGCCAGGAACCCCAAAATGCATCCTAGAACCACTAAAATCCATCTGGGAACCCCAAAATCCAGCCCAGAAAATCCTAAAATCCACCTGGGAACTCCAAAACCCACCCCAGAAACCCCAAAATCCACCCCAAAATCCATCCCAGAAACCCCAAAATCCATCTGGGAATCCCAAAATCCACCCCAGTATCCCCAGTATCCCCACACCATTCCCAGTATCCCCAAATGCCATTCCCAGTACAAACCAGTACAAACCAGTACACACCAGTATGCACTGGTGACTCTGCCATTCCTGGGATCCTCACACCTCTCCATCCCCACACCATTCCCACCATTCCAATGCCATTCCCACACCATTCCCAGTATCCCCAAATGCCATTCCCAGTACAAACCAGTACAAACCAGTACACACCAGTACAAACCAGTACAAACCAGTACACACCAGTAGGTACTGATGGCTCTGCCATTCCTGGGATCCTCACACCTCTCCATCCCCACACTATTCCCACCATTCCCACCATTCCCACACCATTCCCAGTATCCCCAAATGCCATTCCCAGTACAAACCAGTCCAAACCAGTACAAACCAGTACAAACCAGTACAAACCAGTAGGTAAGGCCGGCTCTGCCTCCTGCCCAGCCCCACCAGCAGCAGCTCCCTGATGTGGGGCAGCTCTCTCCACACCATTCCCAGTATCCCCAGTATCCCCAAATGCCATTCCCAGCACAAACCAGTACAAACCAGTACACACCAGTACAAACCAGTACAAACCAGTAGGTACTGGTGACTCTGCCATTCCTGGGATCCTCACATCTCTCCATCCCCACACCATTCCCACCATTCCAATGCCATTCCCAGTATCCCCAGCATCCCCAAATGCCATTCCCAGCACAAACCAGTACAAACCAGTACAAACCAGTACACACCAGTAGGTAGGGCCGGCTCTGCCTCCTGCCCAGCCCCACCAGCAGCAGCTCCCGGACGTGGGGCAGCTCTCTCTCCCCCATTCCCAGTATCCCCAGTATCCCCAAATGCCATTCCCAGTACAAACCAGTACAAACCAGTACAAACCAGTACACACCAGTAAGTAAGGCCGGCTCTGCCTCCTGCCCAGCCCCACCAGCAGCAGCTCCCTGACGTGGGGCAGCTCTCTCTCCCCCATTCCCAGTATCCCCAGTATCCCCAAATGCCATTCCCAGTACAAACCAGTACAAACCAGTACAAACCAGTACAAACCAGTACACACCAGTAGGTAGGGCCGGCTCTGCCTCCTGCCCAGCCCCACCAGCAGCAGCTCCCGGACGTGGGGCAGCTCTCTCTCCCGCTCTCCCCTCTCGTCCTTGCGCTGCTCGGCCGCCGGCTGGCCGAAGGAAGAATCCACCAGAACCCGCTGGCCGACGGGGAAGTTCTTCACCAGGAACACCAAACGCCACTCGGGGATGGAATAGATCTGGGAAATGGGAATTAAAATTGGGAATTGATTAAAAATGGGAATTAAAAATGGGAATTCTTCACCAGGAACACCAAACGCCACTCCGGGACGGAATAGATCTGGGAAATGGGAAATAAAAATGGAATTAAAGGTGGGAATTGAATTAAAAATGGGAATTAAAAAAGGGAATTAAAAATGGGAATTCTTCACCAGGAACACCAAACGCCACTCGGGGATGGAATAAATCTGAAAATTTGGAATTAAAATTGGAATTAAAGGTGGGAATTGAATTAAAAATGGGAATTAAAAATGGGAATTGTTCACCAGGAACACCAAACGCCATTCCGGGATGGAGTAGATCTGGGAATTGGGAAATAAAAATGGGAATTAAAAATGGGAAAATGGGAATTAAAAATGGGAATTAAAAATGGGAATTGTTCACCAGGAACACCAAACGCCACTCGGGGACGGAATAGATCTGGGAATTAAAATTGGGAATTAAAAATGGGAATTAAAATTGGGAATTAAAATTGGGAATTCTTCACCAGGAACACCAAACGCCACTCCGGGACGGAATAGATCTGGGAAATGGGAAATAAAAATGGAATTAAAGGTGGGAATTGAATTAAAAATGGGAATTAAAAAAGGGAATTAAAAATGGGAATTGTTCACCAGGAACACCAAACGCCATTCCGGGACGGAATAAATCTGGGAAATAAAATGGGAATTAAAAATGGGAATTAATTAAAAATGGGAATTAAAATTGGGAAAATGGGAATTAAAAATGGGAATTAAAAATGGGAATTCTTCACCAGGAACACCAAACACCATTCCGGGACAGAGTAGATCTGAAAATTTGGAATTAAAATTGGAATTAAAGGTGGGAATTGAATTAAAAATGGGAATTAAAAATGGGAATTCTTCACCAGGAACACCAAACGCCACTCCGGGACGGAATAGATCTGGGAATTGGGAATTAAAATTGGGAATTAATTAAAATTGGGAATTAAAAATGGGAATTGGAGCAAAAAAAAGGGAATTAAAAATGGGAAAATGGGAATTAAAGAGGTGAAAATGGGAAGTTCTTCACCAGGAACACCAAACGCCATTCCGGGACAGAGTAGATCTGGGAAATGGGAATGGAAAATGGGAATTAATTAAAAATGGGAATTAAAAATGGGAATTCTTCACCAGGAACACCAAACGCCACTCGGGGACAGAATAAATCTGGGAAATAAAATGGGAATTAATTAAAAATGGGAATTAATTAAAAATGGGAATTAAAAATGGGAATTGAATTAAAAATGGGAATTAAAAATGGGAATTGTTCACCAGGAACACCAAACACCATTCCGGGACGGAGTAGATCTGAAAATTTGGAATTAAAATTGGGAATTAAAAATGGGAATTAATTAAAAATGGGAATTGTTCACCAGGAACACCAAACGCCACTCGGGGACGGAATAGATCTGGGAAATGGGAATTAAAATTGGGAATTAAAAATGGGAATTGGAGCAAAAAAATGGGAATTAAAAATGGGAAAATGGGAATTAAAGAGGTGAAAATGGGAAGTTCTTCACCAGGAACACCAAACACCATTCCGGGACGGAATAAATCTGGGAAATAAAATGGGAATTAAAAATGGGAATTAAAAATGGGAATTCTTCACCAGGAACACCAAACACCACTCAGGGACAGAATAGATCTGGGAAATAAAATGGGAATTAATTAAAATTGGGAATTAAAAATGGGAATTCTTCACCAGGAACACCAAACGCCATTCCGGGATGGAATAGATCTGGGAAATAAAATTGGAATTAAAATTGGGAATTAATTAAAATTGGGAATTAAAAATGGGAATTGTTCACCAGGAACACCAAACGCCACTAGGGGACAGAATAGATCTGGGAAATGGGAATTGGAGCAAAAAAAGGGGAATTAAAATTGGGAAAATGGGAATTAGAGCAAAAAAAATGGGAATTGCAGAGGGAAATTGGGAATGGGGATGGGGATGGGACAGTCCATCCCAGTTTGTTCCCAGTCCATCCCAGTGCTACCAGTCCATTCCCAGTCCCATCCCAGTCCCATCCCAGTCCCTCCCAGTCCATCCCCAGTCCATCCCAGTTTGTTCCCAGTCCATCCCACTCCATTCCCAGTGCTTCCAGTCTATTCCTAGCGCTCCCAGTCCATCCCAGTACATCCCAGTCACCTCCATGCTGCCGTTCTCCCTGGCCAGCACACACCAGTGCTCCCAGTCAGTTCCCAGTCCATCCCAGTCCATCCCCAGCTCATTCCCAGTCCATCCCAGTCTATTCCCACTCCATCCCACTCCATCCCAGTCCATTCCCAGCTCATTCCCACTCCATTCCCAGTCCCTCCCAGTTACCTCCATGTTGCCGTTCTCCCTGGCCAGGACACACCAGTCCCTCCCAGTCCATCCCAGTCCATTCCCAGTCCCTCCCAGTCCATCCCAGTCCCTCCCAGTTACCTCCATGCTGCCGTTCTCCCTGGCCAGCACACACCAGTCCATCCCAGTCCATTCCCAGTCCATCCCAGTCCATTCCAGTCAGTTCCCAGTCCATTCCCAGTCCATCCCAGTCCCTCCCAGTCCCTCCCAGTCACCTCCATGCTGCCGTTCTCCCTGGTCAGGACACACCAGTCCATCCCAGTCCCTCCCAGTCCATCCCACTCCATTCCCAGTCCATCCCAATTCCATTCCCAGTGCTCCCAGTCTGTTTCCAGTCCCTCCCAGTCCCTCCCAGTGCTCCCAGTCACCTCCATGCTGCCATTCTCCCTAGCCAGCACACACCAGTGCTCCCAGTCAGTTCCCAGTCCATCCCAGTCCATCCCCAGCTCATTCCCAGTCCATCCCAGTCAGTTCCCAGTCCATTCCCAGTCCATCCCAGTCCATTCCCAGTCCGTTCCCAGTCCCTCCCAGTCCCTCCCAGTCCATCCCAGTCAGTTCCCAGTCCATTCCCAGTCCATCCCAGTCCATTCCCAGTCCGTTCCCAGTCCCTCCCAGTCCCTCCCAGTCCCTCCCAGTCCCTCCCAGTCCATCCCAGTCAGTTCCCAGTCCATTCCCAGTCCATCCCAGTCCATTCCCAGTCCGTTCCCAGTCCCTCCCAGTCCCTCCCAGTCCCTCCCAGTCACCTCCATGCTGCCGTTCTCCCTGGCCAGCACACACCAGTGCGAGGGCTCGGCGCTGTACTGGGGAGTTTCTCTCTCAGGAGGGTTTTGGCGTCTCGGCTCTTCCTTGGGGGGAGAGGAACCTGAGAGCCCCGAGTCCCCATAGAGCATCTCCTCCTCATCATCCACCGAGTCACTGGGGAAATGGGGAGAAATGGGAAAAGTGGGAAAAAAAATGAGAAAAATCGGAAAAAATTGGGAAAAATAATGGAGAAAATGGGGTTGGGGACACCTGGGGACACCATGGAGCATCTCCTCCTCGTCATCCACGGAATCGCTGCGGAAATGGGGAGAAAAATGGGGAAAATGGGAAAAAAAAGAGAAAAATTGGAAAAATTGGAAAAAAATTGGGAAAAGAAAGGAGAAATCTGGGAAAAATAATAGGGAAAATGGGATTGGGGACACCTGGGGACACCTGGAGACACCCTGAGTCGCCATAGAGCATCTCCTCCTCGTCATCCACAGAGTCGCTGCAGAAAAAAATGGGGAAAATGGGAAAAGTGGGAAAAATGGGGAGAAAAATGGGAAATATGGGAAAAAATTGGGAAAAATAATGGGGAAAATGGGATTGGGGACACCTGGGGACACCATGGAGCATCTCCTCCTCGTCGTCCACGGAATCACTGGGGAAATGGGGAGAAAAATGGGAAAAGTGGGAAAAATGGGGAGAAAAATGGGGAAAATGGGGAGAAAAATGGGGAAAATGGGAAAAAATTGGGAAAAATAATAGGGAAAATGGGATTGGGGACACCCCTGAGTCCCCATAGAGCATCTCCTCCTCGTCATCCACGGAATCGCTGGGGAAATGGGGAGAAAAATGGGAAAAATGGGAAGAAATGGGGAGAAAAATGGGGAAAATGGGGAGAAAAACAGGAAAAATGGGGAAAAAATGGGGAAAATGGGGGAAATAATGGGGAAAATGGGATTGGGGACACCTGGGGACATCCTGAATCCCCCTAGAGCATCTCCTCCTCGTCGTCCACGGAGTCGCTGGGGAAAAATATGGGAAAAATGGGAAAAAATGGGAAGAAAAATGGGAAATATGGGAAAAAAATTGGAAAAGAAATGAGAAATATCGGAAAAATAATGGGGAAAATGGGGTTGGGGACACCTGGGGACACCTGGGGACATCCTGAATCCCCCTAGAGCATCTCCTCCTCGTCATCCACGGAATCACTGGGGAAAAAAATGGGGAAAGTGGGAAAAAATGGGGAGAAAATGGGAAATATGGGAAAAAATTGGGAAAAATAATGGGAAAATTGGGAAAAATAATGGGGAAAATGGGATTGGGGACACCCTGAGTCCCCATAGAGCATCTCCTCCTCGTCATCCACGGAATCGCTGGGGAAAAATACGGGAAAAATGGGGAAAGTGGGAAAAATGGGGAGAAAAATGGGAAAAATAGGAAAAAAATTGAGAAAAATCAGAAAAAAATTGGGAAAAATAATGGGGAAAATGGGATTGGGGACACCTGGGGACACCTGGGGACACCCTGAGTCCCCGTAGAGAATCTCCTCCTCGTCATCCACAGAGTCACTGGGGAAAAATACGGGAAAAATGGGGAAAGTGGGAAAAAAATTGGGAAAAATTGGAAGAATAATGGGGAAAATGGGATTGGGGACACCTGGGGACACTCAGGACCACAGACACTCCTGGAGATTTGGGACACTTTGAGGACACCTGGTGACACTTTGGGGACACCTGGTGACACCTGAGGACAGCTGGTGACACTCGGTGACACTTGGGGACACTCAGGACCACAGGAACTCCTGGTGATTTGGGACACTTTGAGGACACCTGGGGACACCTGGGGACACAGCCAGGAACACAAGAACACCTGGAGATTAGGGACACTTTGGGGACACCTGGTGACACTTGGGGACACCTGGGGACACCTGGTGACACTCGGTGACACTTGGGGACACCTGGGGACAACTCAGGAACACAGGAACTCCTGGAGATTTGGGACACTTTGAGGACACCTGGGGACACCTGGTGACACCTGGGGACACCTGAGGACATTTGGTGACAGTTGGGGACACCTGGGGACACCTGGGGACACTCAGGAACCCAGAAACTCCTGAAGACTGGGGACACCTGGTGACACCTGGGGACACCTTGGGGACACCTGGTGACACTCAGGACCACAGAAACTCCTGCAGATTCGGAACACCTTGGGGACACCTGGGGACACAGCCAGAAACACAAGAACACCTGGAGAATAGGGACACTTTGGGGACACTTGGGGACACCTGGGGACACTTGGGGACACCTGGTGACTTTGGCTACACCTGGTGACACTCGGTGACACTTGGGGACACCTGGGGACACTCAGGAACACAGGAACTCCTGGAGATTTGGGACACTTCGAGGACACCTGGGGACACCTGGAGATTCTCAACACCTTGGAAACACTTGGTGACACCTTGGGGTCACCTGGGGACACTCAAGAACACCTGGAAATTCAGAACAATTTGGGGACATTTGGAGACATAGAAACACCTGGAGACTGAGGACACCTTGGGGACACCTGGTGATGTTTGGTGACCCCTGGGGACACCTGAGGACACTGCCACCCACCTGAGGTCCTGGATGAGGGTCTCGGCCTCGGCGTGGGGGCGGGGCGGCGGCTCCTCGCGGGGAGCGCGGCTCTCGGTGGTGAACATTCCGGAAACGTCGCGGTACAGGCAGAGCGCGGTGACACGGGATTGCTGGGGACAGACAGCGGGGACATTGGGGACATTTAGGGGATTTGGGGACATTGGGGACATTGGGGATATTGGGGACATTTAGGAGATTTGGGGACATTGGGGATATTGGGGACATTGGGGATACTGGGGACATTTAGGGGACATTGGGGGGATTGGGGGATTTGGGGATGTTGGGGACATCATGGGGACATTGGGGATTTGGGGACATTGGGGACATTTAGGAGATTTGGGGATGTTGGGGATATTGGGGACATCGGGACACTGGGGACATCGTGGGGACATTGGGGACATTGGGGACATTTAGGGGATTTGGGGACATTGGGGACATTGGGGACATTGAGGGATATTGGGGACATTGGGACACTGGGGACATTGGGGACATCATTGGGGAAATCACTGGGGACTGCTGGGGACACTGGTGACACTCACGTGTGACACAGGTGGCCTGAGCAGGGCCAGGTGGGGTCGGGGACATTGGGGACACTGGGGACATTAGGACATTGCGGGTATTGGCAATATTAGGGACATTGGGGACATCACTGGGGACATTGCTGGTGACACTGGGGACATGGTGACACTCACATGTGACACAGGTGGCCTCAGCAGCGCCAGGCAGGGTTTGGGGTGGGTTTGGTGACATTGGGGACACTCACATGTGACATGGGTGGCTGGAGCAGGGCCAGGCAGGGTTTGGGGACATTGGGGACATGGTGACACTCACGTGTGACACAGGTGGCCGGAGCAGGGCCAGGCGGGGCGCTCGGCCGCCGTAGGTGTCACCCTTGAGGGTGAAGGTGGCCAGGTGACCCTCGGCGCTCAGCAGGACACCGAAGGGATCGGCGACGGCGCAGTGCACGATGGGAGAGCCAAGGTCCACGGGGACAAAGTGCAGCTGGGTCACTGAGGGGACAATGGTGACACCGTCACACCTGTGTGTCACTGTCATTGTCATTGTCACACCTGTGTGTCATTGTCACCAGTGTGTGACATCTGAGTGACACCTGGGAGAGCTCAGAGCTCAGTGCACGATGGGAGAGCCGAGATCGACCGGGACAAAGTGCAGCTGGGTCACTGAGGGGACAATGACACTGTCACCTGTGTGACACCTGTGTGACACCTGGGAGAGCTCAGATCGCAGTGCATGATGGGAGAGCCGAGGTCCACGGGGACAAAGTGCAGCTGGGTGACTGAGGGGACAATGGTGACACCTGTGAGACACCTGGGTGACATTGTCACACCTGTGTGACACCTGTGTGACCTCTGTGTGACACCTGTGTGTGACACCTGTGTGACACCTGAGTGACACCTGGGATAGCTCAGATCGCAGTGCACGATGGGAGAGCCGAGGTCCACCGGGACAAAGTGCAGCTGGGTCACTGCGGGGGGACAGGAGTGTCATTGTCACCTGTGTGTCACTGTCATTGTCATTGTCACACCTGTGTGTCATTGTCACCAGTGTGTGACACCTGAGTGACACCTGGGATAGCTCAGATCGCAGTGCACGATGGGAGAGCCCAGATCCACGGGGACAAAGTGCAGCTGGGTCACTGTGGGGACAATGGCATTGTCACAGCTGCGTGACAGCTGTGTGACACCTGTGTGACACCTGTGAGACACCTGTCTGACCTCTGTGTGACACCTGAGTGACACTTGGGAGAGCTGAGATTGACGAAGTGCAGCTGGGTCACTGCGGGGACAATGACATTGTCACCTGTGTGTCATTGTCACCAGTGTGTGACACCTGTGACACCTGTGACACCTGGGAGAGCTCAGATGGCAGTGCACAATGGGAGAGCCGAGATCGACCGGGACAAAGTGCAGCTGGGTCACTGTGGGGACAATGACACTGTCACCTGTGTGTCATTGTCACCAGTGTGTGACACCTGAGTGACACCTGTGTGACACCTGGGAGAGCTCAGATCGCAGTGCACGATGGGAGAGCCCAGATCGACCGGGACAAAGTGCAGCTGGGTGACTGAGGGGACAATGGTGACACTGTCACCTGTGTGACACCTGTGTGACACTGTCATTGTAACTGTCACACCTGTGTGACACCTGGGAGACACCTGTGTGACACCTGTCTGACCTCTGTGTGACACCTGTGTGACACATGGGAGAGCTGAGATTGACAAAGTGCAGCTGGGTCACTGCGGGGACAATGGTGACACCTGTGTGACACCTGCGTGACACCTGTGTGACACTGTCATTGTCATTGTCATTGCAGGTGACACCTGCACTATGAACTGTCCCTGGCCCAGGTGTGTCCCCAGGTGTGTCACTGTCACTATCCCAGGTGTGTCACTCACCGCCCTGCAGCAGCCGCAGCCCCAGCGGTGACACGTGGACGATGAACTGTCCCTGGCCCAGGTGTGTCACTGTCACTGTCCCAGGTGTGTCACTGTCCCCAGGTGTGTCCCTGTCACTGTCCCAGGTGTGTCACTGTCCCCAGGTGTGTCCCAGGTGTGTCACTGTCCCAGGTGTGTCACTGTCCCAGGTGTGTCCCAGGTGTGTCACTGCCCCAGGTGTGTCACTGTCACTATCCCAGGTGTGTCACTCACCGCCCTGCAGCAGCCGCAGCCCCAGCGGTGACACCTGGACGATGAACTGTCCCTGTCCCAGGTGTGTCACTGCCCCAGGTGTGTCCCCAGGTGTGTCACTGTCACTGTCCCAGGTGTGTCACTCACCGCCCTGCAGCAGCCGCAGCCCCAGCGGTGACACCTGGACGATGAACTGTCCCTGGCCCAGGTTCCCGGCGAACACAGTCGGTCCCTGGGTGGCAAAGCCACTCGTGTCCAGCTCCAGGATCTCCTGGCCCGTCTGCAGGATCTGGGGACATTGAGGGACATTGGGGACATCAGGGGACAGTGGGGACATCAGGGGGCATTGGGGACATCAGGGGGACATTGGGGACATCAGGGGACATTGGGGACAGCGGGGGACATTGGGGACATCAGGGGGACAGCAAGGGGACAGCAGGGACACAGCTGCGTCCCCTGATGGCCCTGATGTCCTCAATGTCCCCGTATCCCCGTGATGTCCCCAATGTGCCCAATGTCCCCATGATGTCCCTAATGTCCCCAATGTCCCCAAAATCCCGGTGTCCCCCTGATGTCCCTGATGTCCCCAATGATGTCCCCAATGTCCCCAGTGCCCCCAATGTCCTCAACATCCCAATATCCCCATGATGTCCCCAATGCTCGCATTGTCCCCAGATGTCCCCAATGTCCCCACTGTTCCCAATGTCTCCACTGTCCCCAGTGTCCCCAATGTCCCCAATGTCCCCAGTGTCCCCAATGTCCCCAATGTCCCCAGTGTCCCCAATGTCCCCAGTGTCCCCAATGTCCCCAATGTCCCCAGTGTCCCTGATGTCCCAAATGTCCCCCATGTCCCCAAAACCCCAACATCCCCAATGTCCCTATGATGTCCCCAGTGTCCCCAATGTCCCCAGTATCCCCAATGTCCCCATGATGTCCTCAATGACCACAATATCCCCAATGTCCCCAGTGTCCCCAATGTCCCCAATGTCCCCACTGTCCCCTCTCACCATGGTGGAGTCCTCCCTGCTCAGGATGAAGGATCCATGTCATTTCCCATGCCCCCAAATGTCCCCAATGTCCCCACTGTCCCTCACCATGGTGGAGTCCTCCCTGCTCAGGATGAGGAATCCATGTCTCTCTCCATCCTCCTCGGAAGGTTCCGGAGCCGCTGTCACCTCGGGCTCTGCGCTGCCACCTGCGGCCACCTCGGGCTGGGGACACAGGGGACACAGGGGACACCGGGGACAGAGACTCAGCGGGACAGGGGGGACATGGGGATGGGGACAGGAGGACAGGGAGAGCCAGGGAAGACACAGGGATGGGGGACAGGGGACACAGGGAAGGTGACATGGTGACCCAGGGGACCCAGGTGACACAGGGAGGGTAACACAATGACACAGGTGACACAGTGACACAGGTAACCCAGGGAGGGTGACACAAGGACCCAGGTGACACAGTGACACAGGCAGAGTGACACAGTTGACACAGGGGACACAAGTGACCCAGGGACAATGACACAGGTGACCCAGGGGACCCAGGGAAGGTGACACAGGTGACACAGGGACACAGGGATCCAGGGAAGGTGACAGGTGACATAGGTGACTCAGAGAGAGTGACACAGGTGACACAGGAAAGGTCACGCAATGACCCAGGGGATCCAGGGAAGGTGACACAGTGACACAGGTGACAAATATGACCCAGGGGACACAGGGACACAGGTGACACAGTGACACAAGTGACCCAGGGAAGGTGACACAGGTGACTCAGGGAGAATGACACAGGTGACGCAGTGATACAGGCAGGGTGACATGGGTGACATAGGGAGAATGACACAGGTGACACAGGTGACACAGTGACAGACAGAGGGTGACACAGGTGACCCAGGTGACACAGGGAAGTTGACATGGTGACCCAGGGAGAGTGACACAATGACACAGGTGACCCAAGGAAGGTGACACAGTGACCCAGGTGACACAGGTGACTCAGGGAGGGTGACACAATGACGCAGGTGACACGGGTGACACAGAGACCCAGGTGACACAGTGACCCAGGTGACCCAGGGAGGGTGACCCAGGTGACACAGGTGACATGGGTGACACAGAGACACAGTGACCCAGGGGACCCAGGGAAGGTGACACAGGTGACCCAGGGAGAGTGACACAGCGACACAGTGACCCAGGTGACACAGGTGACTCAGGGAGGGGGACACAGGTGACACAGTGACCCAGGTGACCCAGGGAAGGTGACACAGGTGACACAGGTGACACAGTGACCCAAGCGACACAGGTGACCCAGGGAGGGTGACACAATGACACAATGACACAGGTGACACAGGTGACACAGTGACCCAGGTACCCACCTGTTCCCGCGGCGGTGGCGCGGTGACAGTCCACATGTCATAGCAGCCTGGCAGCTCAAAGGTGGTGACAACCTGCGGCCGGATGCTGCGCTGGGGACAGGGACAGGGACAGTGTCACATGGGGACAGGGACAGTGTCACATGGGAACAGGGACAGTGTCACATGGGGACAGTGTGACACAGGGGACAGGGACAAGGACAGTGTCACACACAGGGGACAGTGTGACACAGGTGACATCAGTAAGGGGACAGGGACAGTGTGACACAGGTGACAGCAGTCAAGGGACAATAGTGACAGTGCCACATGGGGACAGTGTGACACAGGGACAGAGACAATGTGACACAGGGACAGTGTGACACAGAGGGACAGGGACGGGGACAGTGTGACATACAGGGGACAGAGACAATGTCACACAGGGG
Source organism: Lichenostomus cassidix (assembly GCF_008360975.1). Taxonomy (NCBI): domain Eukaryota; kingdom Metazoa; phylum Chordata; class Aves; order Passeriformes; family Meliphagidae; genus Lichenostomus; species Lichenostomus cassidix. Next base: position 152,282,158 of record NC_139482.1, on the reverse strand, counting down.
ACAAGGACAGTGTCACACAGGGGACAGAGACAAGTATGGCAGTCAGAGATGGGGACAATGACAGTGTCACACACAGGGACAGTGTGACACAGGGACAGTGTGACACAGGGACAATGTGACACAGGGACAGGGGACAGAGACAGTGTCAGTGTCACACACAGGGGACAGGGACAGTGTGACACAGGGGACAGCAGTCAAGGGACAATAAGAGTGACAGTGTGACACACAGGGGCAGCAGTCGGGGACAACGACAGTGTCACACAGGGGACAGTGTCACACACACAGTGCCACACACAGTGCCACACACAGGGGACAGTGTGACAAACAGGGACAGTGTGACACAGGGACAGGGACAGTGTGATACAGGTGATATCAATCAGGGCACAATAACAGTGACAGTGTCACACAGGGGACAGTGTGACACAGGGACAGTGTGACATAGGGACAGGGGACAGAGACAGTGTCAGTGCCACGCACAGGGACAATGTCACACACAGGGGACAGGGACAGTGTGACACACAGCACAGTGCCACACACACAGTGTCACACACAGGGACAGTGTGACACAGGACAGTGTGACACAGGTGACAGCAGTCAGGGGACAATAACAGTGACAGTGTCACACACAGGGGCAGCAGTCAGGGGACAGGGACAGTGTGACACAGGACAGCAACAGTGTGACACACAAGGACAGTGACAGTGTCACTCAGGGACAGTGTCACACACACTGTCACACAGGACAGTGTGACACAGGTGACATCAGTCAGGGGACAGTAACAGTGACAGTGTCACACACGGGACAGTGTCACTCACACAGGGACAGTGACAGTGTCACACAGGGGACAGTGACAGCAGTTCTGTGGGGCTGTCTATGGGATGCCCCATAGATTTGGGGTATCTACAGGGTGCCCCATAGATTCGGGGTGTCCATGGGGATACAGAGGCTGTCTATGGGGTGTCCCAAAAATTTGGGGTGTCTCTATGGGGTACAGGCAGTTCTGTGGGGTGTCCCATAGATTTGGGGTGTCTCTAAGGGCTGCCCCACAGATTTGGGGTGTCCCTGGGGGTACAGGTGTCTCTATGGGGTGCCCCACAGATTTGGGGTGTCCCATAGATTTTAGGGTGTCCCTGGGGGTACTGGTGTCTCTATGGGGTGCCCCATAGATTTGGGGTGTCTATAGGGTGCCCCATAGATTCGGGGTGCCCCATGGATTTGGGGTGTCCCACAGATTCAGGGTGTATCCATGGGGTGCCCTATAGATTTGGGGTATCCCTGGGGGGTACAGGTGTCTCTATGGGGTGCCCCACAGATTTTGGGGTGTCCCTGGGGGGTACAGGTGTCTCCATGAGGTGCCCCATAGATTCGGGGTGTCCCATAGATTTGGGGTGTCTATGGGGTGCCCCATAGATTTGGGGTGTCCCTGGGGGTACTGGTGTCTCTATGGGGTGCCCCATAGATTCGGGGTGTCCCTGGGGGTACTGGTGTCTCTATGGGGTGCCCCATAGATTCGGGGTGCCCCATGGATTTGGGGTGTCCCACAGATTCGGGGTGTATCCATGGGGTGCCCTATAGATTTGGGGTGTCCCTGGGAGGTACAGGCAGTTCTATAGTGTGCCCCATAGATTCGGGGAGTCCCTATGGGGCATCCCTGGGGGGTACAGGTGTCTTTATGGGGTGCCCCATAGATCTATGGGGTGCCTCATAGATTCGGGGTGTCCCTGGGGGGTACAGGCAGTTCTATGGAGTACCCCATAGATTTTGGGGTGTCCCTGGGGGGTACAGGTGTCTCCATGGGGTGTCCCATAGATCTATGGGGTGCCCCATAGATTCGGGGTGTCCCTGGGGGGTACAGACAGTTCTATGGGGCTGTCTATGGGGTGCCCCACAGATCTATGGGGTGCCCCACAGATTTGGGGTGTCCCTGGGGGGTACAGGTGACACCCAGGCTTTGGGGTCACCCTGGTTTTCCCAGCTCTGCTGTGGCACCACAGTTGCCCCACGGGAATCTCCGCCGGGGGGGCTGGGGAGGTGCGGCTTGGGGGTTTTTGGGGTTTGGGGGTTTGGGGTTTGGGGGTTTGGGGTTTTGGAGTTCGGGATTTAGAGGGTTTGTGGTTTTGGGGTTCAGGGGGATTTGGGGTTTGGGGTTTTTGGTTTAGGGTTTAAGGTTCAGAGGGATTTGGGGTTTTGGGGTTTGGGGTTTTTGGGGTTCAGAGGGATTTGGGGTTTTGGGGTTTGGGGTTTTTGGGGTTCAGGGGGATTTGGTGTTTGGGGTTTTGGGTTTTTGATTTTGGGGTTTGAGGTTCAGAGGGACTTGGGGTTTAGAGAGATTTGGGGTTTTGGGGTTTTTGGTTTTGGGGTTTTGGTTTGAGCGTTTGAGGTTCAGAGGGATTTGGGGTTTGGGGGTTTGGGGTTCAGGGGGATTTAAGGTTTGGGGTTTTTGGGGATTTGGGGGTTTGGGTTCAGGAGGGATTTGGGGTTTGGGGTTTTGGGGTTTTATTGGGGTTTGTGGGTTTTGGGGTTTTGCGTTCAGGAGAGATTTGCAGTTTCGGGTTTTGGGGTTTTTGGTTTTGGGGGATTTGGGGTGTTGGGTTTGGGGTTCAGGAGGATTTGGGGTTTTGGGATTCAAGGGGATTTGGAGTTTGGGTGTTTGGGGTTTTTGGGTTTGGGGATTTTGGGGTTTGGGGTTGGGCTTTTTGGGGTTTGGGGTTTTTGGGGTTTTGGGTTCATGAGGGATTTGGGATTTGGGGTTTTGGTTTTGGGGTTCAGGGGGATTTGGGGTTTTATTTGGGTTTGGGGTTTTGGCTTTGGGATTTAGAGGGTTTGGGGTTTTTGGGATTTGGGGTTTGGGTTTTTGGGGTTTTGGGTTCAGGAGGGGTTTGGGGTTTTGGGGGATTTGGGGTTTGGGGTTTTTGGTTTAGGGTTTGGGGGTTCAGAGGGATTTGGGGTTTTGGGGTTTGGGGTTTTTGGGGTTCAGGGGGATTTGGTGTTTGGGGTTTTGGGTTTTTGATTTTGGGATTTGAGGTTCAGAGGGATTTGGGGTTTAGAGAGATTTGGGGTTTTGGGGTTTTTGGTTTTGGGGTTTTGGTTTGAGGGTTTGAGGTTCAGAGGGATTTGGGGTTTGGGGTTTTGGGGTTTGGGGTTCAGGGGGATTTAAGGTTTGGGGTTTTTGGGGATTTGGGGGTTTGGGTTCAGGGGGGATTTGGGGTTTGGGGTTTTGGGGGATTTGGGGTTTTATTGGGGTTTGTGGGTTTTGGGGTTTTGCGTTCAGGAGGGATTTGCAGTTTGGGGTTTTGGGTTTTTGGTTTTGGGGGATTTGGGGTGTTGGGTTTGGGGTTCAGGAGGATTTGGGGTTTTGGGATTCAAGGGGATTTGGAGTTTGGGTGTTTGGGGTTTTTGGGTTTGGGGATTTTGGGGTTTGGGGTTGGGCTTTTTGGGGTTTGGGGTTTTTGGGGTTTGGGGTTTTTGGGGTTTTGGGTTCATGAGGGATTTGGGATTTGGGGTTTTGGTTTTGGGGTTCAGGGGGATTTGGGGTTTTATTTGGGTTTGGGGTTTTGGCTTTGGGATTTAGAGGGTTTGGGGTTTTTGGGATTTGGGGTTTGGGTTTTTGGGGTTTTGGGTTCAGGAGGGGTTTGTGGTTTGGGTTTTGGGGTTCAGGGGGATTTGGGGTTAGGGGTTTTTGGTTTAGGGTTTGGGGGTTCAGAGGGATTTGGGGTTTTGGGGTTTGGGGTTTTTGGGGTTCTGGGGGATTTGGTGTTTGGGGTTTTGGGTTTTTGATTTTGGGGTTTGAGGTTCAGAGGGATTTGGGGTTTAGAGAGATTTGGGGTTTCGGGTTTGGGGTTTTGGGGTTTTTGGTTTTGGTTTGAGGGTTTGAGGTTCAGAGGGATTTGGGGTTTGGGGTTTTGGGGTTTGGGGTTTTTGGGGCTTTTGGGTTCAGGAGGGATTTGGGGTTCAGAGGAGGTTTGGGGTTCAAGGGGATTTGGGGTTTGGGGTTTTTGGAGTTCAGGGGAATTTGGGGCTTGGTAAGGATTAGGGGGTTGGGGTTACGGGGTACAGGGGGGGAAATTAGGGTTCAGGGGGTCTCAGGAAGGTTTTAGGGTATTTTTGGGACATTTTTAGGATATTTTTGGGGTATTTTTGGGGTATTTTTGGGTACCTGCAGCACAGTCAGAGCCCCATTTCTCCCATACCCTGAGCACAGGATGGGTTTGGGGTATTTTCAGGGAGTTTTGGGGTGGTTTTTGGGGTCTCAGGGAGGTTTAGGATCTCAGGGATGTTTTAGGATATTTTTGGGGTATTTTTGGGGTATTTTTGGGTACCTGCAGCACAGTCAGAGCTCCATTTTTCCCATATCCCGAGCACAGGGAGTTTTGGGGTATTTTTTGGGTATTTTTCAGTAGTTTTGGGGTGGTTTTTGGGGTCTCAGGGAGGTTTAGGATCTCAGGAATGTTTTAGGACGTTTTTGGGGTATTTTTAGGGTATTTTTGGGTACCTGCAGCACAGTCAGAGCTCCATTCTTCCCATACCCTCAGCACAGGACGGGTTTGGGGTGGTTTTGGGATATTTTTCGGGGTGTTTTTGGGGTCTCAGGGAGGTTTAGGATCTCAGGGATGTTTTAGGACATTTTTAGGATATTTTTGGGGTGGTTTTGGGGTATTTCTGGGTACCTGCAGCACAGTCAGAGCTCCGTTTTTCCCATACCCCGAGCACAGGACGATCTCCAGGTCAGGCTCAGGGCTGTTCTGGAACTGTGGGAGACAATGGGGTCAGCTTGGGGTTTTGGGATTCTGGGTCAGTTTTAGAATTTTGGGGTGAGGGTTGGGGCTTTTGGGGTGGATTTTGGGGATTTAGGGTGGATTTTGGGGGTTTTGGGGTGGATTTGGGGTCAGTTTTGGGGTTTTTAGGTTCAGGTTTCGAGTGTTGGGGTCAGGGTTGGGGTTTTTGGGGTACATTTTGGGGTTTTTGGGGTCTGTTTTGGGGTGTATTTTGGGGTTTTTGGGGTGGATTTTGGGGTACATTTCAGGGTGTATTTAGGGTCCATTTTGGGGTGTATTTTGGGGTACATTTTGGGGTTTTTGGGGTGGATTTTGGGGTTTTCAGGTCTCACCTCCTCCGACAGGAACGCTGTGTTTGGGGTCAGTTTTGGGATATATTTGGGGTTTTTAGGATGTATTTTGGGGTCAGTTTTGGGGTTTTTAGGTCTCACCTCCTCCAACAGGAATGCCATTTTTGGGGTACATTTTGGGGTTTCTGGGGTGGATTTTGGGGTAGATTTTGGGATACATTTTGGGGTGTATTTAGGGTCCATTTTGGGGTTAATTTTGGGGTTTCTGGGGTCCATTTTTGGGGTACATTTTGGGGTGGATTTTGGGGTTTTTGGGGTCAGTTTTGGGGTGTATTTTGGTATATTTTGGGATACATTTTGCGGTCAGTTTTGGGGTATATATTGGGATTTTCAGGATGTATTTTGGGGTGGATTTTGGGGTCAGTTTTGGGGTTTTTAGGATGTATTTTGGGGTTTTCAGGTCTCACCTCCTCGGACAGGAACTCTGTGTTTGGGGTCAGTTTTGGGATAATTTTGGGGTTTCTGGGGTCTGTTTTTGGGGTGGATTTTGGGGTTAATTTTGGGGTTTCTGGGGTCCATTTTTGGGGTGAATTTTGGGGGGGATTTTGTGGGTTTTGGGGTGGATTTTGGGGTGGATTTTGGGGTTTTCAGGTCTCACCTCCTCTGAGAGGAACGCCGGCTCCCCCATGGCCGCGTTGGCACAAGGACCAATGTTGAGGATGCTGTCACACACCTGGGGAGAGGGACAGCGTCACCTGGGGTCATTGGGGTCATTTGGGTCAGCTGGGGTCATTGGGGTCACAGGGGACAGGGAAGGGACAGGAGGGACAGAAATGACAGAGGAGACAGAAAGGGGACAAGGAGGTGACAGAAGTGACACACAGGTGACAGGTCACAGGGAGGTGACACAGATGACAGGGAGGTGACAGTGAGGTGACAGGGGTGACAGGAGGTGACAGTGAGGTGACACACAGGTGACAAAAAGTGACAGGACCTCAAAGGAGTAGGTGGCCAGCTGGGGGTGACAGGGAGGGGACACAGGTGACACCCAGGTGACAATGACAATGACAGTACCTCGAAGCTGTAGTTGCCAGCTGTGTGTGACACCCAGCTGACAATGACAGACAGGTGACAATGACAGACAGGTGACAATGACAGTGACAATACCTCAAAGCTGTATGTTGCCAGCTGTGTGTGACACCCAGGTGACAATGACAGTGACAATGACAAGGCCAATGACAGCCAGGTGACAATGACACCTAGGTGACAAACAGGTGACAATGACAGCCAGGTGACAAACAGGTGACAATACCTCAAAGCTGTACGTTGCCAGCTGTGTGTGACACCCAGGTGACAATGACAGACAGGTGGCAATGACAATGACAGTGACAGACAGGTGACAATGACAATGGCAATGACAATGACAGTGACAGTGACAGTACGTCGAAGCTGTATGTCGCCAGCTGTGTGACACCCAGGTGACAATGACAATGACAATGACAATGACAGTGACAATGACAATGACACCCAGGTGACAATGACAATGACAATGACAGTGACAATACCTCAAAGCTGTACGTCGCCAGCTGTGTGTGACACCCAGGTGACAATGACAGTGACAATGACAGGTGACAATGACAAACAGGTGACACAGGTGACACCCAGGTGACAATGACAATGACAATACCTCAAAGCTGTACGTCGCCAGCTGTGTCCCCGATGCAGCCTCACTGCCATACACCTCAATCTCATCCACCTCGTCCTGCGCCTGCGGCTTCCCGCCTGGGACAGGGACAGAGCTGTCACCTCCCTGTCACCCTAATGTCACCCTGTGTCACCCCTGCGGCTTCCCGCCTGGGACAGGGACAGACATGTCACCTCCCTGTCACCCTAATGTCACCCTGTGTCACCTCAATGTCACCCTGTGTCACCCCCCTGTGACAGGGAACCCCCAGTGTCACCCTGTGTCACCCCTGCGGCTTCCTGCCTGGGACAGGGACAGACATGTCACCTTGTGTCACCTTAATGTCACCCTGTGTCACCCCTGTGGCTTCCCGCCTGCCATGGGGACACAGCTGTCACCTCCCTGTTACCTCCCTGTCACCCGTGTCACCTCAGTGTCACCCTGTGTCACCCCTGTGGCTTCCCGCCTGCCATAGGGACAGAGATGTAACCTCAGTGTCACCTCAATGTCACCCTGTGTCATCCTAATGTCACCCTGTGTCACCCTGTGTCACCTCAATGTCACCCTGTGTCACCCTAATGTCACCCTGTGTCACCTCAATGTCACCCTGTGTCACCCTAATGTCACCCTGTGTCACCCTGTGTCACCCTGTGTCACCCCTGCGGCTTCCCGCCTGCCATGGGGACACAGCTGTCACCTTAATGTCACCTTAATGTCACCTCAATGTCACCTTAATGTCACCCCAGTGTCACCCCAGTGTCACCCTGTGTCACCCCTGCGGCTTCCCACCTGGGATGGGGACAGACATGTCACCCTGTGTCACCTCAATGTCACCCCATGTCACCCTAATGTCACCCACTGCCAACCCCTGTGACAGAGAACCCCCAGTGTCACCTCAGTGTCACCTTGTGTCACCCCTGCGGCTTCCTGCCTGTGACGGGGACAGAGCTGTCACCTTAATGTCACCCTGTGTCACCTGTGTGACCTCAATGTCACACCTGTGTCACCCCTGTGGCTTTCCACCTGGGATGGGGACAGAGCTGTCACCTTGTGTCACCTCCCTGTCACCCTGTGTCACCCTAATGTCAACCTCTGTCACCCCCCTGTGACAGGGAACCCTCTGTGTCACCCCTGCGGCTTCCCTCCTGCGACAGGGACAGACATGTCACCTTAATGTCACCTCAATGTCAACTTAATGTCACCCTGTGTCACCCCCCTGTGACAGGGAACCCTCTGTGTCACCTCAATGTCACCTCAGTGTTACCCTGCGGCTTCCCACCTGGGACAGGGACAGACATGTCACCTTAATGTCACCTCTCTGTCACCCTAATGTCACCCTGTGTCACCCTGTGTCACCTCAATGTCACCCTGCAGCTTCCCGCCTGGGACAGGGACAGACATGTCACCTTAATGTCACCCCAGTGTCACCCTGTGTCACCATGTGTCATCTCAATGTCACCCCTGTGTCACCCCTGCAGCTTCCAGCCTGCGATGGGGACAGACATGTCACCTTAATGTCACCCTGTGTCATCTCTATGTCACCCCAATGTGACAGGGACAAAGATGTCACCCCTGTGTCACCCTGTGCCACCTCAATGTCACCCCTGTGTCACCCCAGTGTTACCCCCCTGGGACAGGGACAGAGCTGTGTCACCTCTGTGTCACCCTAATGTCACCCCCTAGGAACAGGGACACCTCTATGTCACCCAATGTCACCCACTGCCAGCCCCCATCACTGTCACTCTGTCACCTCAGTGTCACCTCCTGTCACCTCCTGCCCCTTACATCACCCGGGGTCACCCCAGTGTCCCTCAGTGTCACCCCAGTGTCCCCCCAGTCCATCCCAGTGTCCCCTCAATGTCCCCATTCTCCAGTCCCCCAGTACCCCCAGTGTCCTCAGGTGTCCCCCCAGTCCATCCCACTCCCAGTGCATCCCAATGTCCCCACTGTCCCCAGTGTCCCCAATGCCCCCTAGTGTCTCCCCAGTTCCCCCAGTATCCCCAGTGTCCCCAATGATGTCCCCAGTCCCTCCCAATCCCTCCCAGTCCCCCCAGTGTCCCCCCAGTGTCCTCCCAGTGTCCCCCAGTCCATCCCACTACCTCCATTCCCCTCAATGTCCCCAGTCCCCATTCCCCCAGTCCATCCCAGTGTCCCCAATGCCCATCCCAGTCCTTTCCAGTCCTTCCCAGTCCATCCCAGTCCATTTCCAGCCCCTCCCAGTTCCCCATTTCCCATTCCCAGTCCATCCCAGTCCATTCCAATCCCTTCCCAGTTCCCTCCCAGTTTGTTCCCAGTCTCTCTCAATCCCATCCCAGTCCGTCCCAGTTCCACCCCAGTCCCTCCCAGTTCCCCATTTCCCATTCCCAGTCCCTCCCAGTCCCCCCAGTCTCCCCACCTGCCCAAGGCCCAGAAGGTTCTGAACGTTTCTTCTTCACTGGAGGTTCCTCCTGGGGGGAAGAAAAAAACCCCAAAAACACCCCAAAATCGGGGGGGGGTTGGGGTCCCAGGTGTATTTTTGGGGTCCCCAGGCTGGTTTTTGGGGTCCTCAGGGAGGATTTTGGGGTCCCAGGTGTGTTTTTGGGGTCCCCAGAGAGAAATTTGGGGTCCCTAGGGAGGAATTTTGGGCTGCCAGGGAGGATTTTGGGGTCCCCAGGTGTGTTTTTTGGGGTCCCTCATGTGTGTTTTTGGGGTCCCAGGTGTGTTTTGGGATTCCCCAGGCTGGTTTTTGGGGTCCCCAGGGAGGATTTTGGGGTCCCCCAGGTGTGGTTTTGGGGTCTCCAGCCTGGTTTTTGGGATCCCAGGTGTGTTTTGGGGTCTCCAGCCTGGTTTTTGGGATCCCAGGTGTGTTTTGGGGTCCCCAGGCTGGTTTTTGGGATCCCCAGGTGTGCTTTTGGGGTCCCACGTGTGGTTTTGGAGTCCCAGGTTGGTTTTTGGGATCCCCAGGTGTGTTTTGGGGTCCCAGGTGTGTTTTTTAGGGTCCCTCAGGTGTGTTTTCAGGGTCCTCAGGTGTATTTTGGGATCCCTCAGGGATTTGGGGTCCCCAGGAAGAATTTTGGGATCCCAGGAAAGATTCTGGGGTTCCCAGGTGTGTTTTGGGGTCCCCAGGTATGTTTTTTGGGGTCCCCAGGTGTGTTTTGGGTTCTCACCTGCCTGTCAGCTCCCTCCCTTCCCCCTCCAGCCAGGAGCTCTGGGATGGGAATTTGGGATCTCAGGAAGGATTTTCAGCTCCTCAGGGCAGGTTTTAGGGTCCCCAGGTGTGTTTTTGAGCTCCCCAGGTGAATTTTGCCCTTCCAGACTGTTTTTTGGGATCCCCAGGCTGGTTTTTGGGGTCCTCAGGTGTATTTTTGGGGTCTCACCTGCCTGTCAGCTCCCTCCTTTCCCCCTCCAGCCGGCGCCTCCTGCAGTTTCTCGGTGTACCTGAGCAGCAGCGAGTTGCCCAGGCGAGAGCCCAGGAAGAGATAACCCGGCTCCAGGGGCACCATCTGGGGACAGCAGGGTCCTGAGTGTCCCCAGGTGTCCCCAGGATGTCCCCAGGTGTCCCCAAGGTGCCCCCAAATCCTTACACAGGTGGTGAGGACAGAGGCAGCAGCTTTGTCGAAGTGGAAAGAGCGAACGGAGCGCATTCCGTCTGTGATCAGCGTCAGGACGTAGCTGGGGACACAGGGGACATGGCAGGGGACACTGCAGGGGGGTGGCAGGACACCCAGGACACCCCAAAATCCATGGAGACACCCCAAAATTCATGGGAAATGCCCCAGAAAATCCAGGACCCCCCTTGTCCCAGGGGAAGGAGGGGACAGAGCTCAATGTGTCCCTGATCAGCATGAGGACACTGCTGGGGACAAAGGGGACATTGCAGGGGACACTTCAGGGGGGTGGCAGGACACCCAGGACACCCCAAAATCCATGGGGACACCCCAAATTCATGGAAAACATTCCCAGGATACCCCAAAATCCATGGAAAATCACCCAGGACACTCCATTGTCCCAGGGGAAGGAGGGGACAGAACTCATTGTGTCCCCAGTCAGCACCAGGACATGGCTGGGGACAGAGGGGACACTTCAGGGAGGTGACAGGACACCCAGGACACCCCAAAATCCATGGGGACACCCCAAAATCCATGGAAAACACCCCAAAAAATCCAGGATCACCCCATTGTCCCAGGACAAGGAGGGGACAGAGCTCATTGTGTCCTCAGTCAGGGTCAGGACATGGCTGGGGACAAAGGGGACATTTCAGGGGACACTGCAGGGGGGTGGCAGGACAGCCAGGACACCCCAAAATCCATGGGGACACCCCAAATTCATGGAAAACACCCCCAGGACACCCCAAAATCCATGGGAAATCCCCCAGGATCACCCCATTGTCCCAGGGGAAGGAGGGGACAGAGCTCATTGTGTCCCCAGTCAGGGTCAGGACACTGTTGGGGACGTTGCAGGGGACACTTCAGGGGGGTGGCAGGACACCCAGGACACCCCAAAATCCATGGGGACACCCCAAAATCCATGGAAAATCACCCAGGACACCCCATTGTCCCAGGGGAAGGAGGGGACAGAGCTCATCTTGTCCCCCGTCAGCACCAGGACATGGCTGGGGACAAAGGGGACACTTCAGGGGGACATGTGACATCCCAGGACACCCCAAAATCCATGGGGACACCCCAAAACTGGCTGGAGATGTCCCCAAGGTCCCTCCAGACTCACATCTCGCCCCCCTTGAGGGAAATGACCATCTTGTCATAGGAGATGAAGGTGGCCTGGGCACAGTCCAGCGTCATCCGGACACCTTCCTGGATCCCTGGGGACAGATTGGGGACAGTCAGGGACAGGGATGGGGACAGGGATGGGGAAAGTCAGAGATGGAATGGGGACAGGATGGGACAGGGATGGGGACAGGATGGGGACAGGGATGGGGACAGTCAGGGACAGGGATGGGGACAGGATGGGAAGGGATGGGGACAGGATGGGAAGGGATGGGGACAGTTAGGGACAGGATGGGGCAGGGATGGGGACAGGATGGGGACAGGAATGGTACAGGATGGGACAGGGATGGGGACAGGATGGGGACATGGGGATGATGAGGATGAAGATAAGGATGAGGATGATGAGGATGAAGATAAGGATGATGATGATGATGGGGATGAGGATGATGAGGATGAGGATGATGGATGAGGATGATGAAGGTGAGAAAGAAGGTGAGGATGAAGAAGATGAGGATGAGGATCAGGATGATGAAGGTGAGGATGATGCAGGTGAGGATGAAAGTGAGGATGATGAGGGTGATGAAGATGAAGGTGAGGATGATGAGGATGAGGATGAAGATGAGGATAATGAAGATGAGGATGAAGGTGAGGATGATGAAGGTGAAGATGATGAGGATGATGGATGAGGATGAAGATGAGGATGATGATGATGATGATAGGGATGAGGAAGACAATGATGAGGATGATGAAGACAATGATGATGACAAAGATGATGAAGATGAGGATGATGAAGATGAGGATGATGAGGATGATGACAGGGTTGAGGATGAGGAAGGTGAGGATGATGGATGAGGATGATGAGGATGATGAGGATGAAGAGGATGATGATGATGAAGGTGAGGATGATGAAGGTGAGGACGAAGGTGAGAGGATGATGAGGATGATGATGAAGATGAAGATGATGAAGATCACCAGCCCGTCCTTACGCAGAGGGAACACGGTGGTGCCGCAGGTGAGGCTGTTCAGAGCCACGCCGTAGGGAGGAACACTCTGGTTCAGGTACAGCAGCGAGTTCACAGCAAAGATCACCACACCTCCTGGGGGACAGGGACAGTGTCATTGTCATTGTCACCATCACTGTGTCACCATCAGTGTCAGTGTCACAACAGTGTCACATCACTGTCAGTGTCACTGTCACGTCACCCCGTAGGGAGGAACACTCTGGTTCAGGTACAGCAGCGAGTTCACAGCAAAGATCACACCTCCTGGGGGACAGGGACAGTGTCATTGTCATTGTCACTGTGTCATTGTCACCAGCACTGTGTCACCATCAGTGTCATATCAATGTCACATCAGCGTCAGTGTCACTGTCATGTCACCCCACAGGGAGGAACACTCTGGTTCAGGTACAGCAGGGAGTTCACCGTGAAGATCACCACACCTCCTGGGACATGGGGACAGTGACAGTGTCATTGTCACCATCACTGTGTCACCAGCACTGTGTCACTGTCAGTGTCACATCAGTGTCAGATCAGTGTCAGTGTCACCATCGCCATACCCACTGTGGGATATGGAGACATTGTCATTGTCACCATCAGTGTGTCACCATCAGTGTGTCACCATCAGTGTCATTGTCACTGTCACATCACCACCACTGTGTCACTGTCAGTGTGTCACTATCAGTGTCAGTGTCATTGTCACCATCACAGTCACTGTGTCACCATCACTGTGTCACCATCATGGTGTCACCATCACTGTCACTGTCACCATCGCAGTGTCAAATCAGTGTCAGTGTCATTGTCACCATCAGTGTCAGCGATATCATCACCACACCCCCTGAGACATGGAGACATTGTCATTGTCACCATCAGTGACAGTGTCACCATCGGTGTCATTGTCACCATCAGTGTGTCACCATCAGTGACACTGTCACCATCGGTGTCACCATCACTGTGTCACCATCACCACACCCCGTGTGGGACAGGGACACTGTCATTGTCACCATCAGTGTCATTGTCACCATCGGTGTCACCATCACTGTGTCACCATCAGTGACACTGTCACCATCGGTGTCACCATCATTGTGTCACCATCACCACACCCCGTGTGGGACAGGGACAGTGTCAGTGTCACCATTGGTATCAGTGTCACCAAAACCACACCTCCTGTAGAATTATGTCATTGTCATTGTCACCATCAGTATCAGTGTCACCACCACCACACCCCCTGTGACATGGGAACGGGTACAGTGTCACTGTCATTGTCACCATCACCACACTGTCCCTGTCACTGTGTCCCTGTCACTATCACTGTGTCACTGTGTCCCTGTCACTGTGTCACTGTCACTTTGTCACTTTGTCACTGTGTCACTGTGTCACTGTCACTATCACTGTGTCACTGTGACTGTGTCACTGTCCCTGTCACTGTGTCCCTGTCACTATCACTGTGTCACTGTCTCTGTCACTGTGTCACTGTGTCACTGTCACTGTGTCACTGTCACTGTGTCCCTGTCACTGTGTCCCTGTCCCTGTGTCACTGTCACTGTGTCCCTGTCACTCACCGATGCGTTTGGGGACAGGCAGCGCCTGGGTACAGTTGAAGGGCAGAGAGCTGAGTGACCTCACTGTGTCACTGTCACCGTGTCACTGTCACCGTGTCACTGTGCACTGTCCCTGTCACTGTGTCACTGTCACTGTGTCACTGTGTTCCTGTCACTGTGTCACTGTCACTGTGCCACTGTCCCTGTGTCACTGTCACTGTGTCACTGTGTCACTGTGTTCCTGTCACTGTGTCACTGTCACTGTGTCCCTGTCCCTGTCCCTGTCCCTGTCACTCACCGATGGGTTTGGGGACAGGCAGCGCCTGGGTGCAGTCGAAGGGCAGAGAGCTCAGTGACCTCACTGTGTCACTGTCACTGTGTCACTGTCACTGTGTCACTGTGTCTGTGTGTCACTGTCACTGTGTCACTGTCACTGTCACTGTGTCACTGTCCCTGTGTCACTGTCACTGTGTCCCTGTCCCTGTCACTGTCACTCACCGATGGGTTTGGGGACAGGCAGCGCCTGGGTGCAGTTGAAGGGCAGAGAGCTGAGTGACCTCACTGTGTCACTGTCCCTGTCCCTGTCACTGTCACTCACCGATGGGTTTGGGGACAGGCAGCGCCTGGGTACAGTCGAAGGGCAGAGAGCTCAGTGACCTCACTGTGTCACTGTCACTATCCCTGTCACTGTCACTGTGTCACTGTCACCATCACTGTCCCTGTCACTCACCGATGGGTTTGGGGACAGGCAGCGCCTGGGTGCAGTCGAAGGGCAGAGAGCTGAGTGACCAGATGACCGGATGGACTCTCTGCAGGATGTTCAGCGAGATGGCGACGATGCTGCAGGTGTCCTGCCGGACTGCCACTCTCCTGGGGGGACATTGGGGACATTGGGGACATCAGTGTCACCTCTGTGTCACCTGAGGAACACCTGACCACCCACAGGTGTCCTGTCACACTGCCACCCTCCTGTGGGGACATTGGGGACATCAGTGTCACCTCTGTGTCACCTGGGGAACACCTGACCCCCTGCCGCACTGCCACCCTCCTGTGGGGACATTGGGGACATCAGTGTCACCTGGGGAACACCTGACCACCCCTACAGGTGTCCTGCCGGACTGCCACCCTCCTGGGGGGACACTGGGGACATCAGTGTCACCTCTGTGTCCCCTGGGGAACACCTGACCCCCTGCCAGACTGCCACCCTCCTGTGAAGACATTGGGGACATCAGTGTCACCTCTGTGTCACCTGAGGAACACCTGACCACCCACAGGTGTCCTGTCACACTGCCACCCTCCTGTGGGGACATCGGGGACATCAGTGTCACCTGGGGGTGCTCAGAGTGACCCTGAACACTGCTGCACTGCCACCCTCCTGTGAAGACATTGGGGACATCAGTGACACCTGAGGAACACCTGACTACCCCTACAGGTGTCCTGTCACACTGCCACCCTCCTGTGGGGACATTGGGGACATCAGTGTCACCTGGAGGTCACCTGAGGGTGCTCAGAGTGACCCTGAACACTGCCAGACTGCCACCCTCCTGTGGGGACATTGGGGACATCAGTGTCACCTCTGTGTCACCTGAGGGTGCTCAGAGTGACCCTGACCCCCTGCTGCACTGCCACCCTCCTGTGGGGACATCAGGGACATCAGTGTCACCTGGGGAACACCTGACCACCCCTACAGGTGTCCTGTCACACTGCCACCCTCCTGTGGGGACACTGGGGACACCAGTGTCACCTCTGTGTCACCTGGGGAGCACCTGACCCCCTGCTGGACTGCCACCCTCCTGTGGGGACATTGGGGACATCATCAGTGTCACCTGGGGAACACCTGACCACCCCTACAGGTGTCCTGCCGGACTGCCACCCTCCTGGGGGGACATTGGGGACATCAGTGTCACCTGGAGGTCACCTGAGGGTGCTCAGAGTGACCCTGAACACTGCCAGACTGCCACCCTCCTGTGGGGACATTGGGGACATCAGTGTCACCTCTGTGTCACCTGGGGAACACCTGACTACCCCTACAGGTGTCTTGCCAGACTGCCACCCTCCTGTGGGGACATTGGGGACATCAGTGACCTGATCCCCAAATCACCCTGGAAAGTCCCTGAAATTCTCCCCAAAAGTGCCTCAAATTACCCCAAAATCAAACCTAAATATCCCCAAAATGACCCTAAATCCCAAAAAATTACCCCAAAACTGCCCCAAATCCACCTAAATCAAACCTAAATATCCCCAGAATTACCCAAAATCCCAAAAAAATTACCCCAAAACTGCCCCAAATCCACCTAAATCGCCCCAAAATCCATTAAAATCCAAAAAAATCACCCAAAACTGCCTCAAATCCACCTAAATCACCCCAAAATCACCCTAAATCCCAAAAAATCACCCAAAAACTGCCTCAAATCCACCAAAATCATCCCAAATCCACCTAAAATCTCCCCGAATTTCCCCAAAATCACCCTAAATCCCCCAAAGTCACCCCAAATCCCCCAAAAACCTCCTGAAACTCCCCAAAAACTGTCTCAAAATCCCCCAAAACTTCTCCAAATGCCCCCAAAATCAACCCCAAATTGCTCAAAAGTCTCCCCAAATCCCACAAAATCACCCAAAACTGCCCCAAAATGACCCCAAAATCCCATAAAATCCCATAAAATCACCCTAAATCCCATAAAAAACAAAAAAATCCCATAAAAATCCCATAAAAACCCCACACTGACCCAGGCCAGGTCTGGTTGGGCTCGAAGAGGATCAACAGGGTTGGTTCATAGTAACCATGTACCCCAAAAATCACCTCAAAATGACCCCAAAATCCCATAAAATCCCATAAAACTACCCCAAAATGACCCTAAATCCCATAAAATCCCAAAAAAATCCCAAAAAATCCTATAAAAATCCCAAAAAAACCCCAAACTGACCCAGGCCAGGTCTGGTTGGGCTTGAAGAGGATCAGCAGGGTTGGTTCAGAGTAACCATGTACCCCAAAAATCCCCAAAAATTCCCCCAAAATCACTCCAAAATCCCATAAAATCCCATAAAAACCCCAAAAAATCCCATAAAAACCCCATAAAATCCCATAAAAATCCCATAAAAACCCCGCACTGACCCCGGCCAGGTCTGGTTTGGCTCGAAGAGGATCAGCAGGGTTGGTTCATAGTAACCAAGTACCCCAAAAAACACCCCAAAAACCCCAAAAACTGCCCCAAAATCCCATAAAATCCCATAAAATCAAAAAAAACCCAAAAAACCCAAAAAACCCCACACACCCACCACCCAAAACACACAAAACCACAAAAAACCAAACCCCAAAAACACCCAAAACCCCAAAACACCAAAAAACCCAAAACCCAAAAAGACCCCAAAAACCCCAAAAATCCCATAAAAACCCCGCACTGACCCCGGCCAGGTCTGGTTGCAAAACACAACAAGTAACCATGCAGGAACTGGAAACCCTAAATCCCTAAAAATTCCCCTGAAACTCCCCAAAAACTGGTCCAAAATCACCCTAAATCACACAAAATCCCATAAAAACCCCAAAAAATCCTATAAAAATCCCATAAAAACCCCAAACTGACCCAGGCCAGGTCTGGTTTGGCTCGAAGAGGATCAGCAGGGTTGGTTCATAGTAACCATGCAGGAATTGGAAACCCTAAATCCCCCAAAAATCACCCAAAATTCCCCATAAAATCCCATAAAATCACCCTAAATCCCATAAAAACCCCATAAAATCCTATAAAAATCCCATAAAAACCCCAAACTGACCCCGGCCACATCTGGTTGGGCTCGAAGAGGATCAGCAGGGTTGATTCAGAGTATCCATGTACCCCAAAAACCCCAAAAATTATTCCAAAATCAACCCAAAATCACCCAAAATTCCCCATAAAATCACCCTAAATCCCAAAAAATCCCATAAAAATCCCATAAAAACCCCACACTGACCCAGGCCAGGTCTGGTTGGGCTCGAAGAGGATCAGCAGGGTTGGCTCATAGTAACCATGTACCCCAAAAATCACCTCAAAATGATCCCAAAATCCCATAAAATCCCATAAAACTACCCCAAAATGACCCTAAATCCCATAAAAATCCCATAAAATCCAAAAAAATCCCATAAAAACCCCGCACTGACCCAGGCCAGGTCTGGTTGGGCTCGAAGAGGATCAGCAGGGTTGGCTCATAGTATCCATGCAGGAATTGCATGTCGATGATATTCAGAAGTTTCTCATCCAACTCTCTGACGTCGATGATGTAACTCGGCAGGAAACTCGATTTTTGCCTGTTTTTGGGGTGAAAATTTCGGATTTTGGGGGTTTTAGGGGATAAAATGGGGATTGGGGAAAAAAAGGGTGGAAGAGTGGGATGGAAATGGGGAGAAAATGGGAGAAAAAGGGAGGAAAAATGGGAGAAAAATGGATATAAAAATGGGAGGAAAAGGGATGTAAAAATGATATAAAAATGGAATAAAATGGTATAAAAGGGATATAAAAATTATATAAAAATAGTATAAAAAGGGATATAAAATGGTATAAAAATGATATAAAAATGGTATAAAAATGGTACAAAAATGGTATAAAAGGGATATAAAAATGATATAAAAATGATATTAAAAGGCATATAAAAAGGATATAAAAATGGTATAAAAAGGGATATAAAAATTATATAAAAATGGACATAAAAATGATATAAAAATGATATAAAAATGGTATAAAAAGGAATATAAAAATGGTACAAAAATGATATAAAAATAGTATAAAAATTATATTAAAATGATATAAAAAGTGATATAAAAAGGGATAAAAAAAGGTAGAAAAATTGATATAAAAATGGTATAAAAAGGATATAAAAATGGTATAAAAATGGTATAAAAAGGGCATAAAAAGGGCATTAAAAGGGGATAAAAATGATATAAAAATGGATATAAAATGGATATAAAATGGATATAAAAATGGATATAAAAATGGTATAAAAATGGTAAAAAAATGGGTATAAAAATGGTATAAAAATGAAATAAAAAGGGATATAAAAATGGTATAAAAAGGACATAAAAAGGGCATTAAAAGAGATACAAAACCAGATGAAAAAGCCCCAAAAACCCCCC
>NC_139482.1:152178346-152262568 GCF_008360975.1 Lichenostomus cassidix | reverse complement strand
AAAATACCCCAAAATCACCCCAAAATCACCCCAAAACTACCCCAAAACTACCCCAAAAATCACCCCAAAATCACCCCAAAATTACCCCAAATCCATCCTGGGACCCCAAAATCACCCCAAAACCACCCTGGGACCCCAAATCCTGATCCTGGCACCCCAAAACCATCCCAAAATTACCCCAAAAACACCCCAAAACCACCCTGGGACCCCAAAAAATCATCTTGGGACCCCAAAAAAATCACCTCGGGACCCCAAATCCTGACCCCTGGGACCCCAAAACCAGCATGGGACCCCAAATCCTCAGCCCAGGGACCCCAATCCTCCCTTCTGGGACCCCAATCCTCACGTTTGAGACCCCAGTTTTCACCCCTGGGTCCCCAATCTTCCCCTCTGGGTCCCCAATCCTGACCCCGATGTCCCCAATGTCCCCCCTCTGTCCTCAATGTCCCCTCTGTCCCCAGCCCCGGGGCAGCCTGCTCTGGCTGGTGCCCCCCGTGCTGATGTCCCCAATGTCCCCAATGTCCCCAGTGTCCCCTGTGTCCCCAATGTCCCCAGTATCCCCAATGTCCCCAATGTCCCCAATGTCCCCAATATCCCCAATGTCCCCAGTGTCCCCCCATGTCCCCAGCCTCACGGCTCTCTGCTCTGGCTGGTGTCCCCAGTGTCCCCTGTGTCCCCTGTGTCCCCAATGTCCCCAGTATCCCCAATGTCCCCAATGTCCCCAATGTCCCCAATATCCCCAATGTCCCCAATGTCCCCAATGTCCCCAGTGTCCCCCCATGTCCCCAGCCTCACGGCTCTCTGCTCTGGCTGGTGTCCCCAGTGTCCCCAATGTCCCTCTGTGTCCCCAATGTCCCCAGTATCCCCAATATTCCCAATGTCCCCAATGTCCCCAATGTCACTCTGTCCCCAGCCCCGTGGCAGTGTCCTGTGGCTGGTCCCCCCCGTGCTGGTCTCGGTGGCTGATGTCCCCAATGTCCCCAATGTCCCCAATGTCCCGCTCTGTCCCCAGCCCCACGGCTCTCTCCTGTGGCTGGTGTCCCCAATGTCCCCAATGTCCCTCTGTGTCCCCACTGTCTCCAATATCTCCAGTGTCCCCAATGTCCCCAATGTCACTCTGTCCCCAGCCCCGCGGCTCTCTCCTGTGGCTGGTCCCCCCCGTTCTGGTGTCAGTGGCCGCTGGCACTGCTGGGGCTGCTGTCCCCAATGTCACCTTTGTTGTCCCCAGCCCCGCGGCAGTGTCCTGTGGCTGGTCCCCCCCGTGCTGGTGTCAGTGGCTGCTGTCCCCAATGTCCCCAATGTCACCTCTGTTGTCCCCAGCCCCGTGGCAGTGTCCTGTGGCTGGTCCCCCCCGTGCTGGTCTCGGTGGCTGATGTCCCCAATGTCACTCTGTCCCCAGCCCCGCGGCTCTCTGCTGTGGCTGATGTCCCCAATGTCCCCAATGTCCCTCTGTCCCCAGCCCCGTGGCTCTCTGCTCTGGCTGGTCCCCCCCGTGCTGGTCTCGGTGGCCGCTGGCACTGCTGCTGTCCCCAATGTCCCCAATGTCACTCTGTCCCCAGCCCCGTGGCTCTCTGCTCTGGCTGGTCCCCCCCGTGCTGGTCTCGGTGGCCGCTGGCACTGCTGCTGTCCCCAATGTCCCCAATGTCACTCTGTCCCCAGCCCCGTGGCTCTCTGCTCTGGTTGGTCCCCCCCGTGCTGGTGTCAGTAGCCGCTGGCACTGCGCTGTACCTGCTGCCGGTCAGAGGTCAGGCTGTGGCCACTCAGCACTTCCCGGTGGGCGAGGCTGAGGCTGTGGTGTTGGCTCTGATCGGGATCTATGTGGCTGGGATGGCTCTGCCCCACAGCACTCACAGGTATATGGGATTTATGGGTTTATTTGGGGTTTTTATGGGGTTTATGGGGTGTTTGGGGTGTGTGGTGTTGGCACTGATCGGGATCTATGTGGCTGGGATGGCTCTGCCCCATAGCACTCACAGGTATATGGGATTTGGGGTTTATTTGGGGTTTATGGGATTTATTTGGGGTGTTTATGGGGTTTATGGGGTGTTTATGGGGTTTATGGGGTGTTTATGGGGTGTTTGGGGTGTGTGGTGTTGGCACTGATCGGGATTTATGTGGCTGGGATGGCTCTGCCCCACAGCACTCACAGGTATATGGGATTTATGGGATTTATGGGATTTGTGGGGTTTATTTGGGGTGTTTATGGGGTGTTTATGGGGTGTTTGGGGTCTCTTTGGGGTGTTTGGGGTGTGTGGTGTTGGCTCTGATCGGGATCTATGTGGCTGGGATGGCTCTGCCCCACAGCACTCACAGGTATATGGGATTTGGGGTGTTTATGGGGTTTATTTGGGGTGTTTATGGGGTGTTTGGGGTGTGTGGTGTTGGCACTGATCGGGATCTATGTGGCTGGGATGGCTCTGCCCCACAGCACTCACAGGTATGGGATTTATGGGTTTATTTGGGGTGTTTATGGGGTTTATGGGGTGTTTGGGGTCTATTTGGGGTGTTTGGGGTCAGGCACTGATTGGGATCTATGTGGCTGGGATGGCTCTGCCCCATAGCACACACAGGTATGGGGGATTTATGGGGTTTGGAGGTTTATTTGGGGTTTTTATGGGATTTATGGGGTGTTTGGTGTCTGTGATGTTGGCACTGATCGGGATCTACGTGGCTGGGATGGCTCTGCCCCACAGCACACGCGGGTATATGGGATTTATGGGGTTTGTGGGGTCTTTATGGGATTTATGGGGTTTGTGGGGTCTTTATGGGATTTATGGGGTTTGGGGTCTGTTTGGGGTCTATTTGGGGTGTTTGGGGTCAGGCTCCGATTGGGATTGACATGGCCGGGATGGCTCTGCCCCACAGCACACACAGGTATAGGGGATTTGGGGTCCCTAAAAGGGTTTGAGGTCCCTAAAGGGCTGTTTGGGGTGTCTGGGGCCTGTTTGGGGTTTTTTGGGGTCCCTAAAAGGGGCTTAGGGGGCTTTGGGTGCCCCTTGGGGTCTCTGGGGTTCTGTTGACCATCAGAACTCAGTGGGGCTGAGTGACCCCAAAGCTGGTGAGCACTGGGGACACTGGGGGTGACACCAAGTGACACTGAGTGACCCCAAGGTGACCCCAGCTGTCCCTGTGTCCCCAGGGCACTGTCCGGCAGTGGCCAGCGGGGCTGGGTGACCCTGGGTGACCCTGGATGACCCTGGGTGACCCTGGGGTCTGTCCCCAAAGTGACCCCAGGGGTCTCAGGGTGTCCCTGGGTGACCCTGGGTGACCCTGGGGTGTGTCCCCAAGGTGACCCCAGGTGTCACTCTGTCCCCAGGGCTCTGTCCGGCGGTGGCCAGCGGGGCTGGATGACCCTCAAGCTGGTGGCCCTGCTGGCCTTGGCTTTGCTGCTCACCTGCCTGGCTTTGCTCAACTTCTCCTTGGGCTTCCTGCTGGCTGTCACCTTAGTGCCACCTGCGGCCGCCGTGAGACCGGGGGGACACAGGTGAGACACCTGGGGGGACAGGTGAGACACCTGGGGACAGGTGAGACCTGGGGGGACAGGTGAGACAGCTGGGAGTGACCTTAGTGCCACCTGCGGCCGCCGTGAGACTGGGGGGACACAGGTGAGACACCTAGGGACAGGTGAGATACCTGGGGGGGACAGGTGAGATACCTGGGGGGGACAGGTGAGACACCTTAGGGACAGGTGAGACAGCTGGGGCAGGTGAGACAGCTTGGGGACAGGTGAGACAGCTTGGGGACAGGTGAGACATCTTGGGGACAGGTGAGACACCTGAGGGGACAGGTGAGACCTGGGAGGACAGGTGAGATAGCTGGGGACAGGTGAGACATCTTGGGGACAGGTGAGACATCTTGGGGACAGGTGAGACCTGGGGGACAGGTGAGGCAGCTTGGGGACAGGTGAGACACCTGGGGGGGACAGGTGAGACACCTGGCAGTGACCTTATTGCCACCTGCGGCCGCCGTGAGACCGGGGGGGACACAGGTGAGACACCTGGGACAGGTGAGATACCTGGGGGGACAGGTGAGACACCTTAGGGACAGGTGAGACAGCTGGGGACAGGTGAGACACCTGGGGGGACACAGGTGAGACAGCTTGGGGACAGGTGAGACACCTGGGACAGGTGAGATACCTGAGGGGACAGGTGAGACAGCTGGCTGTCACCTTAGTGCCACCTGCGGCCGCCGTGAGACCGGGGGGGACACAGGTGAGACACCTGGGGGACACAGGTGAGACAGCTGGGGACACAGGTGAGAGAGCTGGGGACACAGGTGAGACACCTGGGGACAGGTGAGACACCTGGGGGACAGGTGAGACCAGGGGGACACAGGTGAGACACTTTAGGGACAGGTGAGACACCTGGGGGGGACAGGTGAGACACCTGGGGACAGGTGAGACACCTGGGAGTGACCTTAGTGCCACCTGCGGCCGCCGTGAGACCAGGGGGACACAGGTGAGACACTTGGGGGGACAGGTGAGACACTTGGGGACAGGGGAGACACCTGAGGGGACAGGTGAGACACCTTAGGGACAGGTGAGACAGACTGGGGACAGGTGAGATAGCTGGGGACAGGTGAGACCTAGGGACAACAAGTGACCACCCTGGGGGTCTCTGCATGGTTCCTGGGGCTCTCTGGGTGGTTCCTGAGTGTCCCTAGGTGTCCCTGTGTGTCCCTGGGGGTCTCAGGTGACCCTGGGGGTCTCTAACTCCCCCTCCCCTCTCCAGACTCCCCCTGGCCTGCTCCTGATCCTGACCACCCCAGGGGTCTTTCTGTTCCTGGGGGTCTCAGGTGTCCCAGGGTGGTTCCTAGGTGTCCCTAGGGGTCTCAGGTGTCCCTGGGGGTCTCTAACTCCCCCTCCCTGTTCCAGACTCCCCCTGGCCCTGCTGCTGGTGCTGACCACCCCGGGGGTCTCTCTGTTCCTGGGGGTCTCAGGGGGTCTCTGGGTGACCCTGGGGGTCTCTAACTCCCCCTCCCCTCTCCAGGCTCCCCCTGGCTCTGCTCCTGGTGCTGACCACGCCGGGGGTGTCTCTGTTCCTGGGTATCCCTAGGTGGTTCCTGGGGGTCTCAGGTGTCCCTGGGGGTCTCAGGTGTCCCAGGGTGGTTCCTAGGTGTCCCTGGGGGTCTCAGGTCACCCTGGGGGTCTCTAACTGCCCCTCCCCACTCCAGACTCCCCCTG
The DNA here is from genome assembly GCF_008360975.1 of Lichenostomus cassidix. Lineage (NCBI taxonomy): Eukaryota > Metazoa > Chordata > Aves > Passeriformes > Meliphagidae > Lichenostomus > Lichenostomus cassidix. Next base: position 152,257,386 of record NC_139482.1, on the reverse strand, counting down.
GCCCTGCTCCTGGTGCTGACCACGCCGGGGGTGTCTCTGTTCCTGGGGGTCTCAGAATGTTCCTGGGGGTCTCTGGGTGGTTCCTGGGGGTCTCAGGTGTTCCTAGGTGATTCCTGGGTGGTCTCTGGGTGGTCCCTGGGGGTCTCAGGTGTCCCTGGGGGTCTCTAACTCCCCCTCCCCATTCCAGACTCCCCCTGGCCCTGCTCCTGGTGCTGACCACCCCGGGGGTCTCTCTCTTCCTGGGGGTCTCTGGGTGGTTCCTGGGGGTCTCAGGTGTCTCTAACTCCCCCTCCCCTCTCCAGGCTCCTCCTGGCCCTGCTCCTGATCCTGACCACCCCGGGGGTCTCTCTGTTCCTGGGGGTCTCAGAATGTTCCTGGGGGTCTCTGGGTGTTCCTGGGGGTCCCAGGTGACCCTGGGGGTCTCTAACTGCCCCTCCCCTCTCCAGGCTCCCCCTGGCTCTGCTCCTGGTGCTGACCACTCCGGGGGTGTCTGTTCCTGGGGGTCCCTGAGGGTCTCAGAATGTTCCTGGGGGTCTCTGGGTGGTTCCTGGGGGTCTCAGGTGTTCCTGGGGGTCTCAGGTGTCCCAGGGTGGTTCCTAGGTGTCCCTAGGGGTCTCAGGTGACCCTGGGGGTCTCTAACTCCCCCTCCCCACTCCAGACTCCCCCTGGCTCTGCTCCTGATCCTGACCACCCCGGGGGTCTCTCTGTTCCTGGGGGTCTCAGAATGTTCCTGGGGGTCTCTGGGTAGTTCCTGGGGGTCTCAGGTGACCCTGGGGGTCTCTAACTCCCCCTCCCCTCTCCAGACTCCCCCTGGCTCTCCTCCTGGTGCTGACCACTCCGGGGGTGTCTCTGTTCCTGGGGTTCTCTGGGTGGTTCCTGGGGGTCTCAGGTGTCTCTAACTGCCCCTCCCCTCTCCAGACTCCCCCTGGCTCTCCTCCTGGTGCTGACCACGCCGGGGGTCACTCTGTTCCTGGCCGTGCTGCTGGAGCGGGAGCTGCTGGAGGCTCCGGCGGGGCTGGGCGAGGCGTGGCAGCGATTCCTGGCGGCGCTGGGCCAGGGGCTGCTGCAGGACCACCTGTACGGAGCCCACCTGAGCCCCCTGCTCGCCCTGGGGGCGTACCCCTGCTGGCTGCTGCTCTGGAACGTGCTCTTCTGGAAGTGATGGACATGGGATGGACACATGGACATGGGATGGACATATGGACACACGGACACCTCACCTGTACGGAGCCCACCTGAGCCCCCTGCTCGCCCTGGGCGCCTACCCCTGCTGGCTGCTGCTCTGGAACGTGCTCTTCTGGAAGTGAGGGACACAGGATGGACATGGGATGGACATGGGATGGACATATGGACATGGATGGACATATGGACCCACGGACACCTCACCTGTACGGAGCCCACCTGAGCCCCCTGCTCGCCCTGGGGGCGTATCCCTGCTGGCTGCTGCTCTGGAACGTGCTCTTCTGGAAGTGAGGGACATGGGATGGACATGGATGGACATGGGATGGACATATGGACATGGATGGACATATGGACACACGGACACCTCACCTGTACAGAGCCCACCTGAGCCCCTGCTGGCTGCTGCTCTGGAACGTGCTCTTCTGGAAGTGAGGGACACGGGATGGACATGGATGGACACGGGATGGACACACGGACACCTGAGCCTCACCTGTACGGAGCCCACCTGAGCCCCCTGCTCGCCCTGGGCGCCTACCCCTGCTGGCTGCTGCTCTGGAACGTGCTCTTCTGGAAGTGATGGACATGGATGGACATGGGATGGACACGGGATGGACATGGATGGACATGGGATGGACACACAGACACGGGATGGACACAGGAGGGACACACAGACACGGGATGGACATGGATGGACACATGGACATGGGATGGACACAGGGTAGACACACAGACATGGGATGGACATATGGACACGGGATGGACACTCAGACACAGGATGGACACAGGAGGGACACATGGACATAGGATGGACACGGGATGGACATGGGATGGACACATGGGTACGGGATGGACACACAGACACAGGGTGGACATGGGATGGACACATGGACATGGGGTGGACACAGACATGGGATGGACACCGGGTGGACACACGGACACAGGATGGACATATGCACATGGGATGGACACGGGATGGACATGAGGTGGACACACAGACACAGGGTGGACACACATGGGATGGGATGGACATATGGACATGGGATGGACATATGGACACGGGATGGACATGGGATGGACACGGGATGGACATATGGACACAGGATGGACACACAGACACGGGATGGACATACGGACACAGGATGGACACTCAGACAGATGCCCAGCAGGGACAATGCCAAGGACAGTCCCACAGAGGGAACACCAGGACAGTGACAGCCCTGGAGTGACCCAGGGATGGACCAACGGACAGAGCCTCGGGTGGACCTCCAGATGGACCTCCAGACCCATGGACGGACCTATGGACAGAGCTCCAGATGGACCACCAGACCTATGGACAGACCCACTGGCAGACCCCCAAATTGACCTCCAGACCCATGGACTGACCCTCAGATGGACTTAGGGACAGAACCATGGATGGACCTCCAGACCCATGGACTGACCCTCAGATGGACCTATGGATAGACCCACGGATGGACCACCAGACCCACGGATGGACCCATGGACAGACCCCCAAATGGACCTCCAGACCTATGGACAGACCCACATACTGACCCTCAGGTGGACCTATGGACAGATCCCTGGATGGACCCATGGACAGAGCTCCAGATGGACCACCAGACCCACGGACAGACCAACGGACAGACCAACGGACAGACCAACGGACAGACCAACGGACAGACCCCCAGATGGACCTCCAGACCCCCAGACTGACCGCTGTCCCCCCAGACTCACAGAGCTCATTCCCATTCCCAGTCTGGTGTCACCAGGAAGTCCCAAACTGCCATCCCTGTGTCCCCAAGGACGGTGGGAGGGGGCGTGGCTTCTGAGCAGGGGGCGTGGCTATAACAGGGCGTGGCTTTAAAGGGGTGTGGCTTCATACAGTGGGCATGGTTTATGAAGGGGCGTGGCTTTATGGCTGTATAATAGCATGTGGTTTCAATAAAGGGCGTGGTTTTATATTATGGGCGTGGTTTGGAGGCACTAAGGGGCGTGGTTTACGTAATGGGTGTGGTTTGGGGTCCCTAAGGGGCGTGGTTTGTGTTGGGGGCGTGGTTTCTGTAGTGGGCGTGGTTTGGGTGCATTCTGGGGCGTGGTTTATATAATGGGCGTGGTTTGGGCGCACTAAGGGGCGTGGCTTATGCAATGGGCGTGGTTTGGGTGCACGAAGGGGCGTGGTTTATATGATGGGCAGGTCTGTATGCACTAAGGGGCGTGGTTTGTGTTAGGGGCGTGGCTTGGGCTCACTAAGGGGGCGTGACCTGTGTCAGGGGCATGGATTATGTAATGGGCGTGGTTTGGAGGCACTAAGGGGAGTGGTCTGTGTAGTGGGCGTGGTTTGGGAGCACTAAGGGGCGTGGTTTACGCAGTGGGCGTGGTTTGGTAGCACTTGGGCGTGGTTTATGTGGTGGGCGTGGTTTGAGAGCACTAAGGGGGCGTGGTTTACGCAGTGGGCGTGGCTTACCCAGGCGCACTTCCCCCTCCCGCCACCAGGCGGCGCCGCAATAAAACCCTCCTCCTCCTCGCGTGTGCGCGATGACGTCACTCCCGCCGTCCCTCGCGTCACTTCCGGGGCGTCGCGGCGCGTCCCCTCGACCTCGGCGATGGCGGCGCTGCGGGGCCTGCGGGGCCTGCCGGGGCTGCGGCACCTCCCGAGCCCGCCCGGGCCCGGCCTGCCTCCCCGCGCGCTGCTGCGGCCACGGGGCGGCGCGGAGAGCGGCCACGCTGCGGTCAGTGCGCCCGGGGGCAGGGGAAGGTCACGGCGGGCGGCGGGGCGAGAGGCCGGGAGTGTGCCCTCAGAGAGCGAGGGATTGTCCCCTCAGATAGCCCGGGATTGTCCCCTCAGAGAGCAAGGGATTGTCCCCTCAGAGAGCGAGGGATTGTCCCCTCAGGGAGCAAGGGATTGTCCCCTCGGATAGCCCGGGATTGTCCCCTCAGAGAGCAAGGGATTGTCCCTTTAGATAGCCCGGGATTGTCCCCTCAGGGAGCAAGGGATTGTCCCCTCGGATAGCCCGGGATTGTCCCTTCAGATAGCCCGGGATTGTCCCCTCAGATAGCCCGGGATTGTCCCTTTAGATAGCCCGGGATTGTCCCCTCAGGGAGCAAGGGATTGTCCCCTCGGATAGCCCGGGATTGTCCCCTCGGATAGCCCGGGATTGTCCCTTTAGATAGCCCGGGATTGTCCCCTCAGAGAGCGAGGGATTGTCCCTTTAGATAGCCCGGGATTGTCCCCTCAGAGAGCGAGGGATTGTCCCCTCAGAGAGCGAGGCAGTGTCCCCTCGGAGAGCGAGGGATTGTCCCGTCAGATATCCCGGGATTGTCCCCTCAGATAGCCCGGCATTGTCCCCTCAGAGAGCAAGGGATTGTCCCCTCAGATATCCTGGGATTGTCCCCTCAGAGAGCCCGGCATTGTCCCCTCGGATAGCCCGGGATTGTCCCCTCGGATAGCCCGGGATTGTCCCCTGACAGAGCACGGGATTGTCCCCTCGGATAGCCCGGGATTGTCCCCTCAGATATCCCGTGATTGTCCCTTTAGATAGCCCGGGATTGTCCCCTCAGATAGCCCGGGATTGTCCCCTCAGAGAGCAAGGGATTGTCCCTTCAGGTACCCCGGGATTGTCCCCTCGGATAGCCCGGGATTGTCCCTTCAGAGAGCCCGGGATTGTCCCCTCAGATATCCCGGGATTGTCCCCTCAGATAGCCCGGGATTGTCCCCTCGGATAGCCCGGGATTGTCGCTTTAGATAGCCCGGGATTGTCCCCTCGGATAGCCCGGGATTGTCCCTTCAGAGAGCCCGGGATTGTCCCTTCAGATAGCCCGGGATTGTCCCTTTAGATAGCCCGGGATTGTCCCCTCGGATAGCCCGGGATTGTCCCTTCAGAGAGCCCGGGATTGTCCCTTTAGATAGCCCGGGATTGTCCCCTCAGAGAGCAAGGGATTGTCCCCTCAGAGAGCCCGGGATTGTCCCCTCGGATAGCCCGGGATTGTCGCTTTAGATAGCCCGGGATTGTCCCCTCGGATAGCCCGGGATTGTCCCTTTAGATAGCCCGGGATTGTCCCCTCGGATAGCCCGGGATTGTCCCCTCAGATAGCCCGGGATTGTCCCCTCAGAGAGCAAGGGATTGTCCCCTCGGATATCCCGGGATTGTCCCCTCAGATAGCCAGGGATTGTCCCCTCAGATAGCCCGGGATTGTCCCTTCAGATAGCCCGGGATTGTCCCTTCAGATAGCCCGGGATTGTCCCCTCAGAGAGCAAGGGATTGTCCCCTCAGAGAGCAAGGGATTGTCCCCTCAGAGAGCCCGGGATTGTCCCTTCAGATGGCCAGGGATTGTCCCCTCAGAGAGCAAGGGATTGTCCCTTCAGATAGCCCGGGATTGTCCCCTCAGAGAGCCCGGGATTGTCCCCTCAGAGAGCCCGGGATTGTCTCGTTACCTCCCCGGTGTATCCGGTACACACCAAGCCCTATCCGAGCTCTCCGGTTCCTCTCCCGTTACCTCCCCCGGTGTATCCGGTACACCTCAAATCCCTCCCGAGCTCTCCGGTTCCTTTCCCGTTACCTCCCGCGGTGCTCCCGGTTTCCCCGGTGATTGCTCTCCGATCATTCCGGTGTCCCCGTTGTCCCCGCGTATCCTCGGTATTCCCGATAGCGTCTGGATCCTCCCGGGATTCCCGATACTCCCGGGTTTCCCGATCCCGGTATTCCTGATATTCCCGATCCCAGTATTTCCGGTATTCCAGTTATTTCCGATATTCCCGGGCGTCCTATCGATATTCCCGGTTTTTCCGATGTTCCCGTTGTTCCCGGTATCCTCTCGATATTCCCGGTTTTCCCGTTCCGGGTATTCCCAATATTCCCGATACTCCCGAAATTCCCGGTTTTCCCGATATTCCCGGGTATACTCTCCATATTCCCGATATTCCCATTCCCGTTATTCCCGCTGGTTCTCCCCTTCACGCCCCCCTCCTCGGAGCCCCCATTGCTCACGTTCCCCCCGATCTCGGCGTCACCGGTATCACCCCAGGTGTCCCTAAATCCTTCCCGGTGTCACCTCAGGTGTCCCTGTCACCCCCAGGTGTCCCTGTCACCCACAAGTGTCCCCACAGGTGTCTCTGTCCTCATTACCGGGCCGTTCCTGGTCCCAGGGATGACTCCCTGTCCCTGTCACCCCTACACCCACGATGTCCCCCCAGGTGTCACCCTAATTCCCCCTCAATGTCCCCGCAGGTGTCCCTGTCCTCGTTCCCCGGCTGTTCCCAATCCCGGGGGTGGCTCTCTGTCCCCGTGTCCCCTCTGTCACCCCTAACTCCCCCTCAGTGTCCCCGCAGGTGTCCCTGTCCCCTTTCCTATCCGGTCCCGGGGGTGGCTCTCTGTCCCTGTCACCCCCAGGTGTCCCTGTCACCTCTGACCCGTGATGTCCCCGCAGGTGTCCCTGTCCTCGTTCCCTGGCCATTCCTGGTCCCGGTGGGCTCTGATGGCACTCGGGGTCCTGGTCAGGGGTGGCTCTCTGTCCCTGTTACCCCTGTCACCCCCAGATGTCCCTGTCACCCTCAGGTGTCCCTGTCACCCCCAGGTGTCACCCTAACCCCCTGATGTCCCCGCAGGTGTCCCTGTCCTCGTTCCCTGGCCGCTCCCGGTCCCGGCGGGCCCTGATGGCTCTCAGGGTCCTGGTCAGGGGTGGCTCTCTGTCCCTGTTACCCCTGTCACCCCAGGTGTCCCTGTCACCCCCAGGTGTCACCCTAACCCCCTCAATGTCCCCTCCAGGTGTCCCTGTCCTCGTTCCCCGGCCGTTCCCGGTCCCGGGGATGGCTCTCTGTCCCTGTCACCTCTGACCTCTGATGTCCCCTCCAGGTGTCCCTGTCCTCGTTGCCCGGCCGCTCGTGGTCCCGGCGGGCTCTGATGGCCCTGGGGGTGCTGGTCGGCGGTGGCTCGCTAGCACTGTCCCTAACTCCCCCCAGGTGTCCCTGTCACCCCCAGGTGTCCCTAACTCCCCCTCAATGTCCCTCCAGGTGTCCCTGTCCTCGTTCCCCGGCCGCTCGCGGTCCCGGCGGGCTCTGATGGCTCTCGGGGTCCTGGTCAGGGGTGGCTCTCTGTCCCTGTCACCCCTGTCACCCCCAGATGTCCCTGTCACCCCCAGGTGTCCCTGTCACCCCCAGGTGTCCCTAACTCCCCATGATGTCCCCGCAGGTGTCCCTGTCCTCATTACTCGGCCACTCCCGGTCCCAGCAGGTTCTGATGGCACTGGGGGGTGCTGGTCGGCGGTGGCTCTCTGTCTCTGTCCCTGTCCCCCCTGTCACCTCCAGGTGTCCCTAACATCCCCAGGTGTCACCCTAACCCCCTGATGTCCCCTCCAGGTGTCCCTGTCCTCGTTGCCCGGCCGCTCGCGGTCCCGGCGGGCTCTGATGGCCCTGGGGGTGCTGGTGGGCGGTGGCTCGCTGGCACTGTCCCTGTCCCTCGGCAGTCCCCTGAGCGCAGGGGAGCTGGAGCTGCATCCCCCCAACTTCCCCTGGAGCCACAGCGGGGCGCTGTCCTCCCTGGACCACGCCAGGTAAGGGGCTTGGGGGCTTGGGGGTCCTGGTTTGGGGGTCCTGGGGAGGGTTTGGGGGTCCTGGACCACCCAGGTAATGGGGTTTAGGGGTTTTGGGGTCCTGGGGTTTGGGAGTCCTGGGGGTTTGGAGGGTCCTGGGCCACACCAGGTAATGGGGAGAGGGGTTGGGTTTAGGGTATTTATGGGGTCCTGGACCACGCCAGGTAAGGGCTTTGGGGGGATTTGGGGGGATTTGGGGGGTTTGGGGGATTTAGGACATCCTGAGGGGGTCCTGGACCACTCCAGGTAATGGGGAGGGGGTTTGGGGTTTAGGGGAGTTTTGGGGTTTGGGGTGTCCTGGACCACGCCAGGTAATGGGGTTTAGGGGGATTTGGGGGATTTGGGCGTCCTGGGCCACGCCAGGTAGTGGGGAGGGGTTTGGGGGGCATAGGGGGTCCTGGGGTGGTTTGGGGGTCCTGAACCACGCCAGGTAATGGGGAGGGGGTTTGGGGGCATTTAGGGGCATTTTGGGCATCCTGAGGAGGTCCTGGACCACCAAGTAATGGGGAGAGGGGTTTGGGGACTTTGGGGGATGGGTCCTGGACCATGCCAGGTAATGGGGCTGGGGGCGTTTAGGGGTCCTGGGGGGCTTTTGTGGGCATTTAGAGGGCTTAGGGGGTCCTGGACCACGCCAGGTAATGGGGAGAGGGGTTTTGGGGACTTTGGGGGACTTGAGGGTCCTGGCTCACTCCAGGTAATGGGAGGGGGAGTTTGGGGGGCTTTTGGGAGTTTTGGGCATTTAGGGCATCCTGAGGGGGTAATGGGGAGGGGATTTGGGGGCATTTAGGGGTCCTGGACCACGCCAGGTAATGGGGTTTAGGGGGCTTGGGGGCTGGGGGTCCTAGGGGTATTTAGGGGTCCTGAGATGGTCCTGGACCATACCAGGTAATGGGGAGGGGGGTTTCGGGGGTCCTGGGTGGAATTTGGGGGCATTTAGGGGGTCCTGGACCACTCCAGGTAATGGGGTGGGGGGCCTGGGGGGTCCTGGGGCATTTTTGGGGGCATTTAGGGGGTCCAGATGAACTTTTGGGGCCGTTTAGGGGGTCCTGGGGTGGTCTGGGGGTCCTGTGACATCTGACCCCTCCTGCCCTTGCCCCCCAATGTCCAGTGAGGCTTCCAGGTGGGATTTTGGGGTTTTTTTTGGGGTTTCTAACCCCACCCTGTGTTCCCAAGTGTGCACAGGGGGGGCAGGTGGAGCCCCAGGTGTGTTTAGGGTTATTTTGGGGTTTTTTGGGGCTTTTTTGGGGTCTCTGTTTCCCCCCAGGGTGCACAGGGGGGCCAGGTGTGTCCCCAGGTGTGTTTGGGGTTTTTTTGGGGTTTTTTGGGGTCTCTCTCTCACAGTGTGCATAGGGAGTCTAGGTGTGTCCCCAGGTGTGTTTGGGGTTATTTTGGGGTTTTTTTTGGGTTTTTTGGGGTCTCTAACCCCACCCTGTGTCCCCCCAGTGTGCACAGGATGGCCAGGTGTGTCCCCAGGTGTGTTTGGGGTTATTTTGGGTTTTTTTGAGGTTTTTTGGGGTCTCTCTCTCACAGTGTGCATAGGGAGTCCAGGTGTGTCTCCAGGTGTGTTTGGGGTTATTTTGGGGTTATTTTGGGGTCTCTGTTTCCCCCCAGTGTGCACAGGGGGTCCAGGTGTGCCCCCAGGTGTGTTTGGGGTTATTTTGGGGTTTTTTGGGGTCTTTTTGGGGTCTCTAACCCCACCCTGTGTCCCCACAATGTGCATAGGGAGTCCAGGTGTGCCCCCAGGTGTGTTTGGGGTTATTTTGGGATTATTTTGGGTTTATATTTTGGGGTCTCTCTTTCTCACAGCGTGGATAGGGAGTCCAGGTGTGTCCCCAGGTGTGTTTGGGGTTATTTTGGGGTTTTTTTGGGTTTTTTGCGGTCTCTAACCCCACCCTGTGTCCCCCCAGTGTGCACAGGGGGCCAAGTGTGCTCCCAGGTGTGTTTTGGGTTATTTTGGGATCATTTTGGGGTTTCTGTCCCTACTGTGTCTTCAGAGGGTTCCAGGTGTATTACCAGGTGTTTTTGGGGTTATTTTGGGATATTTTGGGTAATTTTGGGGTTATTTCTCTCTCAGTGTCTGCAGAGGGTTCCAGGTGTATCTCCAGGTGTATTTTGGGGTTATTTTGGGATATTTTGGGTAATTTTGGGGTTATTTCTCTCTCAGTGTCTGCAGAGGGTTCCAGGTGTACCGCCAGGTGTATTTGGGTTATTTTGGGGTAATTTTGGGTTATTTTGGGGTTATATTTTGGGATTTCTGTCTCTTGGTGTCTGCAGAGGGTTCCAGGTGTATCGCCAGGTGTTTTTGGTGTTATTTTGGGATATTTTGGGTAATTTTGGGGTTATTTCTCTCACAGTGTCCTCAGAGGGTTCCAGGTGTATCGCCAGGTGTATTTTGGGTTATTTTGGTTATATTTTGGGTAATTTTGGGGTTATTTCTCTCTCAGTGTCTGCCGAGGGTTCCAGGTGTATCACCAGGTGTGTTTTGGGTTATTTTGGGATATTTTGGGATATTTTAGGTTATATTTTGGGGTTTCTGTCCCCACAGTGTGCGCCGAGGGTTCCAGGTGTGCCGCCAGGTGTGTTTGGGGTTATTTTGGGATATTTTAGGTTACATTTTTGGGATTTTTCTGTCCCACAGTGTTCGCCGAGGGTTCCAGGTGTACTGCCAGGTGTATTTTGGGGTTAATTTGGGGTTTTTTGGGATTTCTCTCTCTCGCAGTGTGCGCCGAGGGTTCCAGGTGTACCGCCAGGTGTGTTTTGGGTTATTTTGGGGTAATTTTGGGTAATTTTGGGGTCTCTCTGTCCCACAGTGTTCGCCGAGGGTTCCAGGTGTACCGCCAGGTGTGCTCTGCCTGTCACTCCATGGAGTTTGTGGCCTTCAGGAACCTCATTGGTGTCACTCACACCGAGGCTGAGGCCAAGGCGCTGGCCGAGGAGGTGAGAGCCTGGGGACACTGTCACCTGCTGTGTCACCTGCTGCTGTCCCCAGTGTCCCACTGTCACCTCCTGCTGTCACCTGCTGCCACCCCCAGTGTCCCATTGTCACCTTCTGCTGTCCCCAGTGTCCCACTGTCACCCCTAGTGTCCCTCTGTCACCTCCTGCTGTCCCCACTGTTATCTCCTGCTGTCACCTTCTGCCACCCCCAGTGGCACTGTCACCTCGTGCTGTCACTTCCTGCAGTCCTGCTGTGTCCTCCTGCTGTCCCCATGGTCCCACTGTCACCTCCTGCCATCCCCACTGTCACCTCCTGCTGTCCCTACTGTCATCTCCCTGCACCCCCAGTGTCCCACTGTCACCTCCTGCTGTCCCTACTGTCACCTCCTACCATCCTAAGTGTCCCCGTTGTGCCATTCCTAGTGTCCCCACCCTGCTGTCCCCAGCGTCCTGCTGTCACTGTCCTGCCATCCCTGATGTCCTGGTGGCTCTGTCCCAGTGTCCCAGTGTCCCCATGTCCCTGTCCTGTCATTCCCAGTGCCCTGGTGTCACTGTTCTCCCATTCCCAGTGTCCCCATTCCACCATTCTCAGTGTCCCCATGTCTCACCTGTCCCTGTCCTGCCATCTCTGATGTCCTGCTGGCTCTGTCCCAATGTCCCACTGTCCCCATTCTGCCATTTCCAGTGTCCTGCTGTCCCTGTCCTGCCATCCCTGATGTCCTGGTGGCTCCATCCCAGTGTCCCACTGTCCCCATTCTCCCATTCACAATGTCCCCACCTTGCTCTTCCTGATGTCCCACTGTCCCTGTCCTGTCATTCCCAGTGTCCTGCTGTCACTGTTCTCCATTCCCAGTGTCCCCACCTTGCTGTTCCTGATGTCCTGCTGTCACTGAACTGCCACCCCTACTGTCCCTGTGTCCCTGTCCTGCCACCCCTGATACTCTGCTGGCTCTGTCCCAGTGTCCCACCTGTCCCCATGATGTCCCACCTGTCCCCACACTGTCCCACCTGTCCCTATGATATCCCACCTGTCCTCACAATGTCTCATCTGTCCCCATGTCTCACCTGTCCCCATGATGTTCCACCTGTCCCCATGCTGTCCCCACACTGTCCCCATGTGTCTCACCTGTCCCCACGATATCTCACCTGTCCCTACAATGTCCCACCTGTCTCACCTGTCCCACAATGTCCCCACACTGTCCCACCTGTCCCACCTGTCCCACCTGTCCCCACGCTGTCCCCACCTGTCCCAGCTGTGTCACCTGTCCGCAGGTGGAGGTGCAGGACGGCCCAGACGAGAACGGCGAGATGTTCATGCGGCCAGGGAAGATCTCGGATTATTTCCCCAAACCTTATCCCAACCCCGAGGCTGCGCGGGCAGCGAACAACGGGGCACTGCCTCCTGATCTGAGTTACATTGTCAATGCCAGGTGAGCTTTTGGGGTGTTTTTGGGGTGTTTTTGGGGTTTGGGGTCAGTCGGGGTCTGCCAGGGAAGATCTCGGATTATTTCCCCAAACCTTATCCCAACCCCGAGGCTGTGTGGGCAGCGAACAATGGGGCACTGCCTCCTGACCTGAGTTATATTGTCAATGCCAGGTGAGCTTTTGGGGTGATTTTGGGGTTTGAGGTGATTTATGGGGTTTGGGGTGATTTATGGGGTGATTTATGGGGTTTGGGGTCAGCGAATAATGGGGCATTGCCTCCTGACCTGAGTTACATTGTGAACGCCAGGTGAGCTTTTGGGGTGGTTTTGGGGTTTGGGGTGTCCTGGGGTCAGTTTGGGGTGATTTATGGGGTTTGGGGTCAGCCAACAACGGGGCTCTGCCTCCGGATCTCAGCTATATTGTCAATGCCAGGTGAGCTTTTGGGGTGTTTTTGGGGTGGTTTGTGGGGTTTGGGGTCAGGTTGGGGTGTCCTGGGGTCAGTTTGGGGTCACTGAACAACGGGGCATTGCCTCCTGACCTGAGTTATGTTGTCAATGCCAGGTGAGGGATTTAGGGTGATTTATGGGGTGATTTATGGGGTTTAGGATGTCCTGGGGTCAGTTTGAGGTGATTTGGGGTCAGTTTGGGGTGATTTATGGGGTTTGGGGTCAGCGAATAACAGGACACTACCTCCGGATGTCAGCTATATTGTGAACACCAGGTGAGGGATTTGGGGTGATTTATGGGGTGATTTGTGGGGTTCGGGGTGATTTTGGGGTGATTCATGGGGTTTGGGGTCAGTTTGGGGTGATTTATGGGGTTTGGGGTCACTGAACAATGGGGCGCTGCCCCCCAACCTTAGCTACATCGTCAACACCAGGTGACAGAATTTGGGAGTTTTTGGGGTCCTAGGGGTGGTTTGGGGGTCCTGACCCCCCATTCCCACACTGATCCCATTGATCCCATTGATCTCATTGATCCCATTGATCCCATTGATCCCATTGATCCCATTGATCTCATTGATACCATTGATACCATTGATACCATTGATCTGATTGATCCCATTGATCCCATTGATCTCATTGATCTCATTGATCCCACTGATCCCGTTGATCCCATTGATCCCATTGATCCCATTGATCCCATTGATCCCATTGATCTCATTGATCCCATTGATCTCATTCCCGTTTTTCCCAGGCACGGTGGTGAGGATTACGTGTTCTCAGGGTGCTGTAATCCCATTAATTACATTAATTACATTAATTAATCCCATTAATTACATTAATTAATCCCATTTTCAGGCACAGGAGTGAGGATTCCATGTTCTCAGGGTACTGTAATCCCATTAATCCCATTAATCCCATTAATTACATTAATTAATCCCATTTCCAGGCACTGCGATGAGGATTCCGTGTTCCCAGGGTGCTGTAATCCCATTAATCCTGTTAATTACATCAATTAATTAATCCCGCAGGCACGGCAGTGAGGATTCCATGTTCTCAGGGTGCTGTAATCCCGTTAATTACATTAATTAATCCCATTTCCAGGCGTGGTAGTGAGAATAATGTTCTCAGGGTACTGCGATCCCGTTAATCCCATTAATTACATTAATTAATCTCCTATTCCAGGCATGGCGGTGAGGATTACATGTTCTCAGGGTATTGCAATCCCGTTAATTACATTAATTACATTAATTAATCCCATTTCCAGGCACGGCGGTGAGGATTCCATGTTCTCAGGGTACCACGATCCCGTTAATTACATTAATTAATCCCGTTTTTCAGGCACAGCGGTGAGGATTACGTGTTCTCCCTGCTCACTGGGTACTGCGATCCCGTTAATTACGTTGATTACATTAATTAATCCTGTTTTTTCTAGGCACAGCAGTGAGGATTACATGTTATTCCCCCTAACTGATTACTGTGATCCCATTGATCCCATTAATTACATTAATTAATCCCCTATTCCAGGCAAGGTGGTGAGGATTACGTGTTCTCAGGGTACTGTAACTCCATTAATTACATTAATTAATTTAATTTCCGGGCACGGTGGTGAGGATTACGTGTTCTCAGGGTGCTGTAATCCGTTTAATCTCATTAATTAAGTTAATTAACTCCATTTTCCAGGCACGGCGGTGAGGATTCCATGTTCTCAGGGTATTGCGATCCCGTTAATTACATTAATTACATTAATTAATCCCATTTTCCAGGCACGGCGGTGAGGATTCCATGTTCTCAGGGTGCTGTGATCCCATTAATTACATTAATTAATCCCATTTCCAGGCATGGCAGTGAGGATTACATGTTCTCAGGGTACTGTAATCCCATTAATACCATTAATTACATTAATTAATTTATCCCACAGGCACGGCGGTGAGGATTATGTGTTCTCAGGGTGCTGTAATCCCGTTAATTACATTAATTACATTAATTAATCCCGTTTCCAGGCACGGCGGTAAGGATTACATGTTCTCAGGGTATCGCGATCCTGTTAATTACATTAATTACATTAATTAATCCCATTTTTCAGGCACGGCGGTGAGGATTACGTGTTCTCCCTGCTCACTGGTTACTGTGATCCCCCCGCTGGGGTCTCTCTCCGCGAGGGGCTGCACTACAACCCCTATTTCCCATTGACCCCATTAATTAATTACATTAATTAACCCCATTAATTAACCCCCACAGGCACGGCGGTGAGGATTACGTGTTCTCCCTGCTCACTGGTTACTGTGATCACATTAATTACATTAATTAATCCCATTTTTCAGGCACGGCGGTGAGGATTACGTGTTCTCCCTGCTCACGGGTTACTGTGATCCCCCCGCTGGGGTCTCTCTCCGCGAGGGGCTGCACTACAACCCCTATTGCCCATTAATTAACCCCATTAATTACATTAATTAACCCCCACAGGCACGGCGGTGAGGATTACGTGTTCTCTCTGCTCACTGGTTACTGTGATCCCCCTGCTGGGGTCTCTCTCCGCGAGGGGCTGCACTACAACCCCTATTGCCCATTAACCCCATTAATTACATTAATTAATTTAATTTCAGGCACGGCGGTGAGGATTACGTGTTCTCCCTGCTGACGGGTTACTGTGATCCCCCCGCTGGGGTCTCTCTCCGCGAGGGGCTGCACTACAACCCCTATTTCCCCGGCCAGGCCATCGGCATGGCTCCCCCCATCTACGACGAGGTGCTCGAGTACGACGATGGTACGGGAAATTTGGGGGGCTTGGGGGGTCCTGGAGGGGATTTAGGGTGTCCTGGGGGGGATTTGGGGGGTTTGGGGGCTCCTGGAGGGGTCCTAAGGAGATTTGGGGGTCCTGGGGGTCTTAGTGGGAATTTATGGAGTCTTATGGGGAATTTAGGGTGTCCTGGAGGAGATTTGGGGGTCCTGGAGGATTTGGGGGGTTTTGGGGGTCTTAGTGGAATTTGTGGAGTCTTAGGGAGAATTTGGGGGTCCTGGAGGGATTTGAGTGTCCTAGGGAATTTGGGACATCCTGTGGGGGATTTGGGGGTCCTGGGGGTGTCTTAGTGGGAATTTATGGAGTCTTAGGGGGAATTTGGGGGTCCTGGAGGAGATTTGGGGGGTCCTGGAAGGGATTTAGGGGTCCTGGGGGGATTGGGAAGTTTTGGGGTCCTGGTGGAGAATTTGGGGGACTTTGGGGTCCCAGGGGGAATTTGGGGATATTTGGGGGGTCTTAGTGGGAATTTATGGGGTGTTAGGGGGCATTTGGGGTGATCTGAGGGGGTCTGAGGGCATCCTCGAAAGGTCTAAGGGGTCCTGAAGGGGTCTGGAGGGAATTTATGGGGTCTGAGGGGAATTTGGGGTCCTGGAGGAATTTGGGACATCCTGGGGGATTTGGGGGGTCCTGGAGGGGATTTGGGGTGTCCTGGGGAGATTTGGGGGCCCTGGGATTTAGGGGGTCCTGGGGGAACCTGGGGAGTTCTGGAGGGTCCTGGTGGAGAATTTGGGGGACTTTGGGTCCCAGGGGAATTTGGGGATATTTGGGGGGGGTCTTAGGGGGAATTTATGGAGTCTTAGGGGAATTTAGGGGTCCTGGGAGGGATTTGGGAAGTTTTGGGGGTCTGGGGGGTCCTGGGGGATTGGGGTCCTGGAGGTCCTGGAAGGGATTTGGGGGCTTTGGGGGGTCTTAGTGGGAATTTATGGGGTGTTAGAGGGAATTTGGGGGTCCAGGGCTGGTCTAGGGGCATTCTGGAAAGGTCTAAGGGGTCCTGAAGGGGTCTGGAGGGAATTTGGGGATTTTGGGGAAATTTGGGGGATTTAGGGGTCTTAGTGGGAATTTGGGGGATTTTGGGGGTCTTCGGGAATTTGGGCGTCCCAGGGGATTTGGGGGTCCTGGGGGAAATTTGGAGGGTCCTGGGGGGATTTTGGGGGGTCCTGGAAGGGATTTGGGGTTTTTGGGGGGTCTGGGGGTTCCTGGAACCGTCTAGGGGGGTCCTGAAGGGGTCTGGGGGTCTTTGACCACACCAGGAATTAGGGGTGGGGGGCACAGGGTGGTCCAGAGCAGCCTCAACCATTCCACATTTTGGGGGGTCCTGGAGGGTCCTGGGGGTCCCAGTGTGGTCCGTGGGGTTCCCATTAGGGTCTGGGGGGTGTCCGTGGGGGTCTTTGGGGTCCCATTGCAGTCCGTGGGGTTTCTGGGGGTCCCAGAGGTGTCCATGGGGGTCTTGAAGGTGTCCCTGGGGTCCCAGCGGTGTCCCTGAGGGTCTCAGGGGTCCCAGAAGTGTCTGAGGCTCCCAGAGGTGTCCCAGGGGGTCCCAGCGGTGTCCCTGGGGTCTCAGGGGTCCCAGTGGGGTCCATGGGGGTCCAACAGGTGTCCCTGGGGGTCTCGAGGGTCCCAGAGGTGTCCCCGGGGGTCCCAATAGGGTCTGTGGGGTTTCTGGGGGTCCCAGAGGGTCCCAGAGGTGTCCCTGGGGGTCTCAGGGGTCCCAGAGGTGTCCCAGGGGTCCCAGAGGTGTCCCAGAGGTGTCCTTGGGGGTCCCAGAGGTGTCCCTGGGGGTCCCGAGGGTCCCAGAGGTGTCCCTGGGGCTCCCAGAGGTGTCCCAGCAGTGTCCCCGGGGGTCCCAGCGGTGTCCCAGGGGTCCCAGAGGTCCCAGAGATGTCCCAGCAGTGTCCCCGGGGGTCTCGAGGGTCCCAAATGTGTCCCAAGGGTCCCAGCAGTGTCCCCGGGGGTCTCAGGTGTCCCTGGGTGTCCCAGCAGTGTCCCCGGGGGTCTCCCCCTGTCCCCCCAGGCACTCCTGCCACCATGTCCCAGATCGCCAAGGACGTTTGCACCTTCCTGCGCTGGGCGGCCGAGCCGGAGCACGACCACCGCAAGAGGATGGGCCTCAAGGTGGGCGGGGGTCCTGGGGGGTCTGGGGGTGTCCCTGGGGGTCCTGGGGGTCCCTGGGGCTCCTGG
The DNA here is from genome assembly GCF_008360975.1 of Lichenostomus cassidix. Classification (NCBI taxonomy): domain Eukaryota; kingdom Metazoa; phylum Chordata; class Aves; order Passeriformes; family Meliphagidae; genus Lichenostomus; species Lichenostomus cassidix. Next base: position 152,239,841 of record NC_139482.1, on the reverse strand, counting down.
GGGGTCCTGGGGGGGTTCTGGGGGTCCCTGGGGGGCTCAGGGGGGCCTCAAGGTAGGTCTGGGGTCCCTGGGGGTGTCCCCGGGGTGTCTGGGGTCCCTGGGGGTGTCCCTGGGAGGTCTGGTTGGGTCTGGGGTCCCGGGAGGGCTCTAGGTGGGGCTGGGGTCCCAGGGGTGGGGCTGGGGGTCCCTGAGGGGCTCTGGGTGGGGCTGGGGGGTCCCTGGGGTCCCTGGTTGGCCCTGGGGGGCCCTGGATGGGTCTGGGGTCCTTGGGGGGGACTCAAGGTGGGTCTGGGGTCCCTGGGGGGGTCCCTGGGGGTTCCCGGGGTGTCCCTGTGGGTCTCAGGGGGTCTCACAGCCCCCCGGGACCCCCCTGACCCCCCATTCCCCCCAGCTGCTGCTGCTCTCGGGGCTGCTGGTGCCTCTGCTGTACTACATGAAGCGACACAAATGGTCTGTGCTCAAGAGCAGGAAGATGGTCTATCGACCCCCCAAGTGAGACCCCCGGCGCTGGGGGAGGCGGGGGGGCTGCCCAGCCCCCCATCTGGGGGTCTCTGCCCCACCTCGGGTGTGGCCTTGGCTCCCGGGGGGTGTGGGGCAGGAATAAAGTCTGGGATTCCACGGGAAAGGGGAGTGGGGCTGAGTCTGTTCAGGTGGGGGGCTGAGTGATGATGTGTGGGGCCAGATGTGGGGCCAGATGTGGGGCTGGATGGTGTTAGTGTGTGTGGCCAGATGTGGGGCTGGAGGATGGTGTGTGGGGCTGGATGTTGGGGTGTGGGGCCAGATGTGGGGCTGGATATGGGGCTGAGTCTGTTTGCGTGTGGGGCTGGATGATGGGGTGTGGGGCTGGATGTTGGGGTGTGGGGCTGGGTGTGGGGCTGGGTGTGGGGCTGGGTGATGGTGTGTGGGGCCAGATGTGGGGCTGGATATGGGGCTGAGTCTGTTTGCGTGTGGGGCTGGATGATGGTGTGTGGGGCTGGATGTTGGGGTGTGGGGCTGGATGTGGGGCTGAGTGATGCTGAGTGTGTGGGGCCAGATGTGGGGCTGGATGATGGTGTGTGGGGCTGGATGTTGGGGTGTGGGGCCAGATGTGGGGCTGGGTGTGGGGCTGGGTGATGGTGTGTGGGGCCAGATGTGGGGCTGGGTGATGTTGGGTGTGTGGAGCCAGATATGGGGCTGGAGGATGGTGTGTGGGGCTGGATGTTGGGGTGTGGGGCTGGATGTGGGGCTGAGTGATGCTGAGTGTGTGGGGCCAGATGTGGGGCTGGAGGATGTTGGTGTGTGGGGCTGGATGTGGGGCTGGATGATGATGTGTGGGGCCAGATGTGGGGCTAGCTGTGTCCCTGGTGTGGGGCCAGATGTGGGGCTGGGTGTGTCCCTGGTGTGGGGCCAGATGTGGGGCTGGGTGATGTTGGGGTGTGGGGCTGAGTGATGTTGGGATGTGGGGCTGGATGTGGGGCTGGGTGTGTCCCTCGTGTGGGGTCAGCCTGGGTGTGGCTGTGTGTGGGGTTTGGTGTGGGGCTGGCTGTGCTCGGGATGTGGGGCTGGACATGGGGCTGTGCCCATGCTGGGGTCACTCTGTGGGTCACTCTGTGGGTCACTGTGGGTCACTCCGTGGGTCACTCTGTGGGTCACTCTGTGGGTCACTGTGGGTCACTCTGTGGGTCACTCTGTGCCCATGCTGGGGTCACTCTATGGGTCACTCTGTGGGTCACTCTGTGGTCACTCTGTGGGTCACTCTGTGGGTCACTCTGTGGGTCACTGTGGGTCACTCTGTGGGTCACTCTGTGGGTCACTCTGTGCCCATGCTGGGGTCACTCTGGGTCACTCTGTGGGTCACTCTGTGCCCATGCTGGGGTCACTCTGTGGGTCACTCTGTGGGTCAGGCTGTGCCCACAGTGGGGTCACTCTGTGGGTCACTCTGTGCCCAAGCTGGGGTCACTGTGGGTCACTCTGTGCTGGGGTCACTCTGTGGGTCACTCTGTGCCCATGCTGGGGTCACTCTGTGGGTCACTCTGTGCCCCAGGCCACGCTGTGTCACTGCTGTGTCCCCACTGCTGCCCCTGCTGGTTTTGGGGTGTCATTCAGGGCCAGCTGAGCTTGACCCATCCTGGCAGTGACCTCTGCCCCTGTCATTGTCCCCTCCTGAGGGGTGAACCCTGTCACTGTCCCCATGCCGAGGGTGACACTCCTGTCCCATCCCTGTTGCATCGATGTCCCCATCCGGGGGTGACCCCCATGTCACCATCCCTGTCCCATCCCTGTCCCATTGCTGTCCCCATCCTGGGGTGACCCCCATGTCACCATCACTGTCCTATCGCTGTCCCATTGCTGTCCCCATGCCAAGGGTGACCCCCGTGTCCCCATCCCTGTCCCATCCCTGTCCCCATGCCAAGGGTGACACTCCTGTCCCCATCCCTGTCCCCATCGCTGTCCCCGTGCCGGTTTCACACCAGGCTGTGACACTCGGTGGCTTTATTGCCCCCCGCGGGTCTCAGTGCCAGCAGAGCCCCCGAGCTGTCCAGGGCCTGAGGCCATCCCAGTGTCCATCGCCTCTGTCCCTCTGTCCCTCCTCTGTCCCTCTGTCCATCCTCTGTCCCTCTGTCCGGCCGCTCTGTCCCCGTGCCGCTCTGTCCCCTCAGGACGTGGCTCCTCCCGGCGCCCTCAGGCGTCCCCAGCCCGGCGGCGCTGGCGCTGTCACTCCCTCGCTGTCCCCAGCGGTGTCCCCAGCGGTGTCCCCAGGGGGGTCAGTGGCAGTTCTGGCACCGGGGGTGGCACCTCTGGCCGTTGACGTTGCAGCGACAGCCACCGCTGGTGTCCCCAGGACCCTGTGGGGACAGGGCAGGGGTCAGTGGGAGCCACCGTGAGGTCACCCTGTGTCACCCTGCAGGGGTCAGGGGTCAGATCAGAGCCACTGGGGTCACTCTGTGTCCTTGCAGGGGTCAGGGGTCACTGGGAGCCACCCTGGGGTCACCCTGTGTCCCTGCAGGGGTCAGTGGGGTCACTCTGTGTCCCTGCAGGGGTCAGTGGGAGCCACCCTGAGGTCACCCTGTGTCCCTGCAGGGGTCAGTGGGAGCCACCCTGAGGTCACCCTGTGTCCCTGCAGGGGTCAGGGGTCAGATCAGAGCCACCCTAGGGTCACTCAGTGTCCCCTCGCTGACCCTCGGCTCCCTCTGCCCCTCCTTGCTGACCCCCTGGGACCCCCAACCCATCCCTTTGGTGACCCCAGCTTCTCCTGGGACACCCCTGAGCCCCCAGGCCATCTTTTTGGTCACCCTGGGGTCCCTCAGGCCCCCCAGAGCTCACCCCAGGACCCCCCAGGACTCCCCCTGACCCTGAAACCCCCCTGAGCCCCCAAGCAGCCTCTTGGTGACCCTGGGACCCCCAAAACCCCCCAGCACGGCCCCTTGGTGACCTTGGGACCCCCCGGGACCCCCCAGTTCCCACTGGGGACGCTTGGTAACCCAGCAGATCTTGGTGTGGCACACAGTGCAGTGACTCCCCTGTCACCCTGTGACCCCCGGGACCCTCTTGGGACCCTCAGACCCCCCCACATGTCCCCCTGATGTCCCCAAGTCTCACCCCCGGTCCCCAGCGGGGTCCCTTGGTGACCCAGCAGATCTCAGTCTGGCACACAGTGCAGTGACTCCCCTGGAACCCTGTCACCCTGTGACCCCCGGGACCCTCTTGGGACCCCCAGACCCCCCTGATGTCCCCCTGATGTCCCCAAGTCTCACCCCCGGTCCCCATCGGGGTCCCTTGGTGACCCAGCAGATCTCAGTCTGGCACACAGTGCAGCGAATCCCCCTGAATCCCCCCAGATCCCCCTGGATCCCTGCTCACCCCAAACCCCCTGGGACCCCCAGAACACCCCAAATGTCCCCTCAAATGTCCCCCGGTCTCACCCCCGGTCCCCAGCGGGGTCCCTTGGTGACCCAGCAGATCTCGGTCTGGCACACAGTGCAGCGAATCCAATCGCAGCCATCCTTCTTCTGCACCACGATGTGACACGTGGGACAGTGCATGGCCTCCCCGCGCTGCACCAGGGTCTGGGGGGACACCGCGGGGTCACAGGGGTGCTGAGACCCCCCCGGAGCCCCCCGAATCCCCCCGGAGCCCCCCGAATCCCCCCGGAGCCCCCCAGACCTGCAGCATGTCCCTGGTCTGCCGTGCCGCCGCGTCGTTGATCGCCCTGAGCTGCAGCTCGTCCTGGTACTGCCGGCAGTTCTGACCCTCGTGGATGGCCTGGGGGGGGCGAGTGGTCAGCGCTGCGACCCCCGGGACCCCCCAAAACAACCCCCCGGGACCCCCAAAACCCTCCCCGGGACCCCCAAAACCCCGGGACCCCCAAAACCCTCCCCGGGACCCCCAAAACACCCCCCGGGAACCCCCAAAACACCCCGACCCCCAAAACACCCCCCCGGACCCCAAAACCCCGACCCCAAAACCCTCCCCGACCCCAAACACCCCGGAACCCCAAAACACCCAGGGACCCCCAAAACACCCCCGGACCCCCAAACCCTCCCGGACCCCCAAACACCCCCGGGAACCCCAAAACACCCGGGACCCCAAAACACCCCGGGACCCCAAAACCACCCGGACCCCCAAAACACCCCCTGACCCCCAAACCACCCCGGGACCCCCCAAACCACCCCGAGACCCCAAACCCCCCGGGACTCCCAAACCACCCCCGACCCTTCCAAACCCTCCCCGGGACCCCCAAAACCACCCCGGGACCCCCAAACCCCGCGGGCTGACCTTGCACAGCAGGCAGTTGAGAGCCCCGCAGACCGGGCAGGGGAACTCGTTGACAGCGTCCTCGTAGAAACACCAGCCCGGGCAGTCCCGGCTGCGGCAGTGGAAACTGTTGCGGCTGCGGCGCTCGGCCAGAGCCAGGCTGCGCTGCAGGAACCGCGCGTGCTCCTCGGGGGACAGCAGCTGTGACAGTGGGGACATTGGGGACATCATGGGGGACAGCCTGGATCACTGACAGCCACCCTGGGGACACCCTGGGTCACTGACAGTCACCCCTGCGGCGCACAGCCAGAGCCAGGCTGCGCTGCAGGAACTGCGCGTGCTCCTCGGGGCACAGCAGCTGTGACATTGGGGACATTGAGGGGACAGCCTGGGTCACTGCCACCCACCCTGGTGACCCAAGTCACTGCCACCCACCTGTGGTGACACCTAGGTCACTGCCACCCACCCACAGTGACCCCTGAGTCACTGCCACCCACCCTTGGGGACTCTTTGGGTCACTGCCACCCACCCCTGGTGACACCTAGGTCACTGCCACCCACCCACGGTGACACCTAGGTCACTGCCACCCACCCTGGGGACACCAGGGTCAGTGCCACCCACCCTGGTGACCCAAGTCACTGCCACCCACCCTGGTGACACCAGGGTCACTGCCACCCACCCACAGTGACCCCAGGGTCACTGCCACCCAACCACGGTGACACCAGTGTCACTGCCACCCACCCTGGGGACACCCTGGCTCACTGCCACCCACCCACAGTGACCCCAAGGTCACTGTCACCCACCCTGGTGACACCAGGGTCACTGTCACCCACCCTGGTGACACCAGGGTCACTGCCACCCCCCGGGGACCCCCCAGCCCCACTTACGGCGCGGATCTCGCGCTCCTGCAGGTGGCTGCCGCAGGCGTAGGTGACATCGCGGAAGGGACAAGCCACCACCGGCTCCTCGCTGTAGGTGATCACCTGGCGCAGACACTCCCTGGGGACAGCAGGGGCTTTGTGTCACCTGGGGGGGTCAGGGGAAGGGTGGGGGGTGACAATGGGGGGAGCCTGGGGTGGTCACTGATATTGGGGAGGGTCCTGGGGTGTCCTGAGGGTCCCAAGGGTGTCACAGGGGTGTCCTATGGGTCACAGGGGTGTCCCAGGGGTGTCCTGAGGGTCCCAGAGGTGTCACGGGGTGTCCTATGGGTCCCCAGGGGTGTCACAGGGGTGTCACAGGTGTCCCCAAGGGGGTCCCAGGGGTCCCCAAGGGGGTCCCAGGGTTGATGCCAGTGATGCTGGAGGTGTCCTGGGATTGTCCCAGGGGTCACCAGGAGTGTCACAGGAGTGTCCCTGGTGTCCCAGGGGTGTCCCAGTGGTCCCAGGGGGTGTCCCAGGGGTCCCCAGGTGTGTCACAGGGGTGTCCTGGATGTCCCAGGGCCATCCCAGGGGTGTCCCAGTGGTCCCAGGGATGTCCCAAAGGTGTCCCAGGGCCATCCCAGGGGTGTCCCGGTGGTCCCAAGGGTGTCCTGGGGGTCCCAGGGGTGATCCCAACGATGCTGGGAGTGTCTCAGGGGTCCCCAGGAGTGTCACAGGTGTGTCCTAGGGATGTCCCAGGGGTGTCCCAGGGGTCTCCTAGGGCCATCCCAGGGGTTCTGAGGGTGTCCCTGGTGTCCCAGGGGTTGTCCCAGGGGTCCCAGGTGTGTCCCAAGAGTGTCCTAAGGGTGTCCCAGGTGTGTCCTAGGGGTCCCAAGGGGTGTCCCAGGGGTGTCCTGTGGGTCCCCAAGGGTGTCACAGGGTCATCCCAGGGCTGTCCCAGGGGTCCCAGAGGTGTCCCAGAGGTGTCCTGGTGGTCCCAGGGGTCCCCAGGGGTGTCCTAGTGGTCCCAGGGGTGTCCCAGGGGTCCCCAGGGGTGTCCCAGTAGTGTCCCACTGGTCCCAGGAATGTCCCAGGGGTGTTCTGTGGGTCCCCAGGGGTCCCAGGAATGTCCCAGAGGCATCCCAAGGGCTGCCCCAGGGGTCCCCAAGGGTGTCCCGGTGGTCCCAGAGGTGTCCCAAGGGTGTCACAGGGCCATCCCAGGGCTGTCCCAGGGGTCCCCAATGGTGTCCCAGGGGTGTCCCAGGGCCATCCCAGGGGTCCCAAGTGTGTCACAAGGGGGTTCCAGGGGTGACCCCAATGATGCTGGGAGTGGAGTGTCCCAGGGCTGTCCCAGGTGTCCCCAGCGGTGTCCCAGGTGTCCCCAGGGGTGTCCCAGGTGTCCCCAGGAGTGTCCCAGGTGTCCCCAGGGGTGTCCCAGGTGTCCCCAGGAGTGTCCCAGGTGTCCCCAGGGGTGTCCCAGGTGTCCCCAGGGGTGTCCCAGGTGTCTCCAGGGATGTCCCAGGTGTCCCCAGGGCTGTCCCAGGTGTCCCCAGGGGTGTCCCAGGTGTCCCCAGGAAATGTCCTGTGGGTCCCCAGGTGTCCCCAGGGGTGTCCCAGGTGTCCCCAGGGCTGTCCCAGTGCTCCCAGTGCTCCCAGTACCGGCAGAAGCTGTGCAGGCAGTCCCTGAGCAGCACGCCCAGCCCCGCCGGGATCTCCTGCAGGCAAATCCTGCACTCCAGCGGCTCGGGGTTTGGCACCAGCTCTGCCTCCTCAGCCCGCAGCAGCTGCTGGAAGTTCTGCTGCCTCTCTGCTTCCAGGGCCTGGAAATGGGGAAAAATGGGGAAATTGGTTAAAAATGGGGAAATTGGGTTAAAAATGGGGGAAAATGGGTTAAAAAATGGGTTAAAAATGGGTTAAAAATGGGAGTTCTGCTGCAGCTCTGCCTCCTCGACCCGCAGCAGCTGCTGGAAGTTCTGCTGCCTCTCTGCCTCCAGGGCCTGGGAATGGGGAAAAATGGGAGAAAATGGGGAAAAATGGTTAAAAATGGGGAAAAATGGGTGAAAAATGGTTAAAAAATGGGTTAAAATGGGTTAAAAATGGGAGTTTGGCACCAGCTCTGCCTCCTCTGCCCGCAGCAGCTGCTGGAAGTTCTGCTGCCTTTCTGCTTCCAGGGCCTGGAAATAGGGGAATTGGTTAAAAATGGGGAAAATGGTTAAAAATGGGGAAAAATGGGTGAAAAATGGTGAAAAAGGGGTTAAAAAATGGGTTAAAAATGGGGAAAATGGGAGTTCTGCTGCAGCTCTGCCTCCTCGGCCCGCAGTAGCTGCTGGAAGTTCTGCTGCCTCTCTGCCTCCAGGGCCTGGGAAAAATGGGTTAAAAACGGGGAAATTGGTTAAAAATGGGGAAATTGGGTTAAAAATGGTTAAAAAATGGGTTAAAAATGGGAGTTCTGCTGCAGCTCTGCCTCCTCGACCCGCAGCAGCTGCTGGAAGTTCTGCTGCCTTTCTGCCTCCAGGGCCTGGAAATGGGGAAAAATGGGAGAAAATGGGGAAAAAATGGGGAAAATGGGTTAAAAATGGGGAAATGGAAACAGCTGCTGGAAGTTCTGCTGCCTTTTGGCTTCCAGGGCCTGGAAATGGGGAAAAATGGGGGAAAAATGGGGAAATTGGGTTAAAAATAGGAGTTCTGCTGCTGCTCTGCCTCCAGTGCTTACAGGAGAATAGGAAAAATGGAAAAAACAGGAGAAACGGAAAGAAGAAGATGTGGAAAAGGAAAAGGAAGGAAAAAAAGGAAAAGGGGAAAGAGGAAAGGGATTGGGAAGGGGAAATGGGAAATGGGAAATGGGAAACCCCTGAAGCCCCAGGATCCAGGTGGGGGGGAGACCCCCTGTCAGTGCCCCCCAGTCCCACTGAGCCCATTAACCCCAAACCTGCTGCCACTGGCAGATCCCATTGATCCCAATCTCACTGATCCCATTGATCCCATACCCTATTAACCCCATACCTGCTGGCACTGGCAGATCCCTGATCTCACTGATCCCATTGATCCCACTGATCCCATTGATCCCCAATCCCACTGATCCCAAATCCCACAGATCCCATTAACCCCAAACCTGCTGGCACTGGCAGATCCCATTGATCCCCAATCCCACTAACCCCATACCTGCTGGCACTGGCAGATCCCTGATCTCACTGATCCCATTGATCCCACTGATCCCATACCCTATTAACCCCAAACCTGCTGGCACTGGCAGATCCCATTGATCCCATATCCCATTAACCCCGTACCTGCTGGCACTGGCGGATCACTGATCTCACTGATCCCATTGATCCCATATCCCATTAACGCTGTACCTGCTGGCACTGGTGGATCCCAGATCTCACTGATCCCATTGATCCCCAATCCCATAGATCCCAAATCCCCCAACCCCATTAACCCCATCCGTACCTGCTGGCACTGGTGGATCCCCAATCCCATCAATCCCAATCCCATTGATCCCATTAACCCTGTACCTGCTGGCACTGGCAGATCCCATTGATCCCATATCCCATTAACTCCAATCCATTAACCCCATACCTGCTGGCAATGGTGGATCCTATTGATCCCCAATCCCACAGATCCCAAATCCCCCAATCCCATTAACCCTGTACCTGCTGGCACTGGCAGATCGCTGATCTCACTGATCCCAAATCCCATTGATCCCCAATCCCATTAATCCCCAATTCCATTAACCCCAATCCCATTAACCCCGTACCTGCTGGCACTGGCGGATCCCAGATCTCACTGATCCCATTGATCCCATGAACCCCAATCCCATTAACCCTGTACCTGCTGGCACTGGCGGATCCCATTGATCCCCAATCCCATTAACCCCGTACCTGCTGGCACTGGCAGATCCCAGATCTCACTGATCTCATTGATCCCCAATCCCACTGATCCCATTGATCCCCAATCCCATTAACCCCATACCTGCTGGTGCTGGCAGATCCCATTGATCCCCAATCCCATTAACCCCAATCCCATTAACCCTGTACCTCCTGGCACTGGCGGATCCCAGATCTCACTGATCTCACTGATCTCACTGATCCCATTGATCCCATGATCCCCAATCCCATTAACCCCATACCTGCTGGCACTGGCAGATCCCAGATCTCACTGATCTCATTGATCCCATTGATCCCAAATCCCCCAATCCCATTAACCCCGTACCTGCTGGTGCTGGCAGATCCCATTAATCCCAATCCCATTAACCCCAATCCCATTAACCCCATACCTGCTGGCACTGGCGGATCCCATTGATCCCCAATCCCACTGATCCCATTGATCCCCAATCCCATTAACCCCATACCTGCTGGCACTGGTGGATCCCATTGATCCCCAATCCCACTGATCCCATTGATCCCCAATCCCATTAACCCCGTACCTGCTGGTGCTGGCAGATCCCATTGATCCCATATCCCATTAACCCCGTACCTGCTGGCACTGGCGGATGGCGTCCTGCTCCCTCTGCAGCCGCTGCTGCTCTGCGGGGTCGGGCCGATGTCCCCCGGGGACCCTATAGCCCTCGGGTCTGGGGGAGCTGCACATCTCACAGCCCGGCCGGGTGGGCTTGTTCAGGAACGTGCAGCGGGGGCACGGCCAGCCCAGCTGGGGAATTAATGAGATAATTAACTAATTAATGAGATAATTAATTAATGGGGTCTGGGGGAGCTGCACATCTCACAGCCCGGCCGGGTGGGCTTGTTCAGGAACGTGCAGTGGGGGCACGGCCAGCCCAGCTGGGGAAATTAATTAATGGGATAATTAATTAATTAATGGGGATAATTAATTAATGGGGATAGTTAATGGGGTCTGGGGGAGCTGCACATCTCACAGCCCGGCCGGGTGGGCTTGTTCAGGAACGTGCAGCGGGGGCACAGCCAGCCCAGCCAGGGGAATTAACCAGATAATTAATTAATGGGAATAGTTAATGGGGATAGTTAATGGGGATAATGAGAATGATGGGAATAATGGCAATAATGGGGATGATAGGAATGATGGGAATGATAGAGCTAATGGAGATAATGGGAATAACAGGAATGATGGGAATGGAATGGGATGGGAACGGGAATAAGAATGGGAATAATGGAAATGGGGAAGGCAGTGGGAATAATGGGATTGATGGCAATAAGGGGAATAATGAGATTGATGGGAATAATGGGAATGATGGGAATGGGAATAATGGGAATGGGAACAGGAATGAGAATGGGAATGGATCCAGGAATGGGGCAGGGAATGGGGCAGGGAATGGGGCAGGGGCACAGCCAGCCCGCCTGGGAATGGGAATTCATGGGAATGGGGATCAGGGCAGAGCCCCTCTAGAACACTGGGAATGGGCAGGGATCAGGGATTGGGATTGGGATCAGGTATTAGGATCAGGGATTGGGATCAGGACCAGTACCTGCTCAGGTGAGGCTGGGTGTGGCTTAGGGGCAGAGCCCCTCTGGAATATTGGGATCAGGGATTGGGATTAGGATCAGGATCAGGGATTGGGATCAGGATCACTACTGGAATATTGGGATCAGGGATTGGGGTTGGGATCAGGGATTGGGATCAGGCTCAGTACCTGCTCAGGTGAGGCTGGGCGTGGCTCAAGGGCAGAGCCCCTCTGGAATACTGAGATCAGGGATTGGGATTGGGATCAGGCTCAGTACCTGCTCAGGTGAGGCTGGGCGTGGCTCGGGGGCGGTGGGCGTGGCCCCAGCGCTGTCCCAGAGGTGCAGCGAGTCCAGGTGATCCCGGATGTCCCCAATGTCCATCCGCTCCGGAGGCTCTGTGACACGGCCTGGGGACACAGCCGGACACCGTGGGATCAGAGCCATGGACACGGAAATGGGCAGGGAAACGGGAAGGAAAAAGGGGAAGGAAGGAGCAGGATGGGGAGGAAGGAGCAGGATGAGGATGAGGATGAGGATGAGGATGAGGATGAGGATGAGGATGAGGATGAGGATGAAGATAAGGCAGGATGAGCAGGATGGGGATGGGAATGAGAATGAAGATGAGAATGAGGATGAGGATGAGGATGAGGATGAGGATGAGGATGGGGATGAAGAAGGAACAGGAGCAGGAGCAGGATGATGAAGAACGAGGAGGATGAGGATGAGGCAGGAGGAGTAGGATGAGGATGAGGATGAGGATCTAGATGAGAATGAGAATGAAGGCAAGGATGAGGATGAGAATGAAGATGAGGATGAGGATGAGGATGAGGGAGGAACAGTAGCAGGATGAGGATGATGAAGAATGAGCAGGACGAGAATGAGGCAGAAGGAAAGGGTGAGGATGATAATGAGAATGACAATGAGGATGAAGATGAGGATGAGGATGAAGACCAGAATAAGGATGATGATGATGAAGATGATGATGAAGATGAGGATGAGGATCCGGATGAGAATGAGAACGAAGGCAAGGATGAGGATGAGGATGAAGATGAGGATGAGGATGAGGATGAGGCAGGAGGAGCAGGATGAGAATGAGGATGACAATGAGGATGAGGATAAGGATGAGGATGAAGATAAGGATGATGATGAAGATAAGAATGAAAATGATAATGAGCATGAGAATGAGGATCAGGATCAGGATGAGGATGAAGACCACGATAAGGATGATTATGAAAATGAGGATCAGGATGATGAAGATGAGGATGAGGTTGAAGATAAGGATGATGATGAAGATGAGGATGAGGCAGGAGGAGCAGGATGAGGATGAGGATGCTGACGATGAAGATGAGAATCGGGATGAGAAGGAAGATGAGGATCAGGATGAGGAGGAGAATCAGGATGAGGCAGGAGAAGCAGAAGGAGGATGAGAATGAGAATGAGGATGGAGATAAGGATGAAGATGAGGATGATGATGAGTATGATGATGAAGATAAGGATCAGGATGAGGATGAAGATGAGGATAAGGATGAAGACAAGGATGAAGATGAAGATGAAGTTGAGGATGAGGAAGGACAAGCAGGATGAGGATCAGAATGAGGATAATGACAATGAGCATAATGATGAGGATGATGATGAAAATCAGAATGATGATGAAGATGAGGATCAGCATCAAGACAATGATGAGGATGAGGATGAGAATGAGGATGAGGATGAGGATGAGGATGAGGATGAGGATGAGGATGAAGGCAAGGATGAGGATGATGATGAAGATGAGGATGAGGATGAAAATGAGGATCAGGATCAGGACAATGATGATGATGAAGATGAGGATGAGGACTAGGATGAGGATGAGGACCAGGATGAGGATGATGATGAAGATGAAGATCAGGATGAGCATTGGGATGAGGATGAGGATGAAGATGAGGATGATGATAAAGATGAGGATCAGGACAATGACGAGGATGAGAATCAGAATGAGGATGAGGATGATGATGAAAATGAAAATGAGAATGAGGATGAGCACAAAGCCAAGCACGCCGATGAAAACGACGAGGATGAGGATGAGGATCAGGATGAGGACGAGGATGAGGATCAGGATGAGCATTGGGATGAGGATGAGGATGAGGATGAGCACAAAGCCAAGCACACCGATGAAGACGACGAGGATGAGGATGAGCATTGGGATGAGGATGAGGATCAGGATGAGAATTGAGATCAGGATGAGGATGAGGATGAGGATGAGGATGAGGATGAGCACAAAGCCAAGCACGCTGATGAAAATGACGAGGATGAGGATCAGGATGAGCATTAGGATGAGGATGAGGATGAGAATGAGCACGAAGCCAAGCACACCGATGAAGATGACAAGGATGAGGATGAGCATTAGGATCAGGATGAGGATGAGGATCAGGACAATGATGAAAATGAAAATGAGGATGAGGATGAGCACGAAGCCAAGCACACTGATGAAGATGACGAGGATGAGGATGAGGATGAGGATGAGCATTAGGATCAGGATGAGGATGAGGATCAGGATGAGGATGAGGACCAGGATGAGGATCAGGATGATCATTAGGATCAGGACGAGGATGAGGATGAAGATGAGGATCAGAACAATGACGAGGATGAGGATCAGGATGAGCATTGGGATCAGGACGAGGATGAGGATCAGGATGAGGATGAAGCCAAGCACACTGATGAAAATGACGAGGATGAGGATGAGGATGAGGACAAAGCCAAGCACACCGATGAAGATGACGAGGATGAGGATTAGGATGAGGATGAGGATCAGGATGAGAATGAGGATGAAGCTCAGCACACCGATGCCAACACCGCTGAAGCCCACCTGTCCCGGCGGAGGAAGGCTCCGCGGCTCCATCGGCAGCCCCCTGCAGCCCCGTGGCCCGCAGCACGCCCTGCACCAGGCGCTGGCGGTACTGCTGGCGGCTCAGCCCCGCCGCCCGCGCCGACAGCAGGAACAGGAAGGCCGCGTCGCCGTCGCGCCGCACGCCGTAGGAGCTCAGGCTGCGCCCGTCCGAGCACAGGCTCTGCCCGATGATCCAGCGCTGCGCCAGCGGCGAGAAACCGTACTCGCGGAACACCTGAGGGACGCGGAGATGGGGGGATTATGGGGGGATTGCAGGGGAAATCCTGGGGAAAAATCCAGGGGAAATCCAGGGGAAATCCTGGGGAAATCCCAGATGAAGTCCAAGGTGAAATCCCAAATGAAATCCCAGAAGAAATCCCAGATGAAGTCCGAGGAGAAATCCCAAATGAAATCCCAGTGGAAATCCCAAATGAAATCCCAGGAAAAATCCCAGATGAAGTCCAAGGAGAAATCCCAAATGAAATCCCAGGTGAAATACCAACTGAAATCCCAGGAGAAATCCCAGATGAAGTCCAAAGTGAAATCCCAGGAGAAATCCCAAATGAAATCCCAGTGGAAATCCCACATGAAATCCCACATGAAATCCAAGGTGAAATCCCAGAACAAATCCCAGGGGAAATCCCAGGGGAAATCCTGGGGGAATCCAGGGGAAATCCCAGGTGACCATAACTGACCCCAGTGACCCCAGGTGACCATAACTGACCCCAGTGACTCCAGATGACCATGGATGACTCCAGGTGACCCCAGGTGACCATGGATGACCCCAAGTGACCATGGATGACCCCAGGTGACCCCAGGTGACCATGGATGACCCCAAGTGACCATGGATGACCCCAGGTGACCCCAGGTGACCATGGATGACCCCAAGTGACCATGGATGACCCCAGGTGACACCAGTGACCCCAGGTGACCCCGGTGACCCGTACCTGCTCCTTGAGCGTGGCGATGGTGACGTGTGGCCGAACCCGCAGGACGATGCTGGCCGAGGAGGTGGCGTCCTCCACCCCCACCTGCAGGCTGGGGACAACAGGGAATTGTGGGATATGGGATTTGGGATATGGGATTTGGGATAGGGGATATGGGATTTGGGATGCTGGGAACGACAGGGATTGTGGGATATGGGATTTGGGATTAGGGATTGTGGGATATGGGATTTGGGATAGGGGAATGACAGGGATTGTGGGATATGGGATACAGGATAGGGGATTTGGGATATGGGATTTGGCAATGACAGGGAATGTGGGATAGGATTTGGGAATGTGGATTTGAAATAGGGGATTTGGGATAATGGGATTTGGGATAAGGGATAGGGGATTTGGGATTGGGGATTGTGGGATATGGGATTTGGGATAACGGGATATGGTGTGCTAGGAACAACAGGGATTGTGGGATAGGGGATTTGGGATATGGGATTTGGGATAGGGGAATGACGGGATTGTGTGATGTGGGAGTTGGGATACGGGATTTGGGATTTGGGAATGACAGGGATTGTGGGATAGGGGATTTGGAATAGAGAATTTGGGATATGGGATAGGGGATTTGGGAATGACAGGGAATTATGGGATACAGGATTTGGTATAGGGGATGCTGGGAACAACAGGGAATTATGGGGTTTGGGATTTGGGATATGGAATATGGGATATGGTGTGCTGGGAACGACAGGGGAATGTAGGATACAGGATTTGGGATGTGGGATAGGGGATAGGGGATTTGGGATTTGGGATATGGGATGCTGAGAACAACAGGGAATTGTGGGATACGGGATTTGGGATATGAGATAATGGGATGCTGGGAATGACAGGGAATTATGGGGTTTGGGATATGGGATAATGGGATATGGGATGTGGGATATGGGATATGGGATATGGGAATGACAGGGAATTATGGGATATGGGATTTGGGATTTGGGATAGCAGCCACAGAGAAAGCAAAGGATGAGGAAGCAGAACGTGAGGATGAGGATGAGGAAATCAGAGAATGAGGAAGGCAGAGAAAGAAGAAAGCAGAGAAGAGGATGAAGATGAGGATAAAGATGAAGATGAGGATGATGAAGCAGAGGATGAGAATGAGAGGAAGGCAAAGGATGAGGATGACAATAATGAGGATGAGAAGGCAGAGGATGAGAAAGGCAGAGGATGAGGATGAGGATGAGGATGAGGATGAGGATGAGGATGAAAAGGACAGGAAGGCAGAGGATGAGGATGATGAGGATGAACGTGGGGATGAAGATGGGGATGAGGATGAGGATGATGAGGATGAGGATGATAAGGAGGTAGAGGATGATGAGGCAGAAGAAGGCAGAGGCAGAGGATGAAGCAGAGGATGAGGATGATGCAGGGGACGAGGATGATGAGGATGAAGATGGGGATGAGGGTGAGGATGATGATGAGCACGAGGAGGATGAAGATGATGATGAGGAAGTAGAGTATGATGCAGAGGAAGGCACAGGCAGAGGATGATGAGGATGAAGATGGGGATGAGGGTGAGGATGATGAGAATGAGGATGATGATGATAAGGAGGTAGAGGATGAAGAGGCAGAGGAAGGCAGAGGCAGAGGATGATGCAGGAGATGAGAATGATGAGGATGAAGATGGGGATGAGGGTGAGGATGAGGATGACGAGGATGAAGATGATGAGGATGATGAGGACGAGGATGATGAGGAAATAGAGAATGAGGATGAGGATGAGGATGGGGATGAAGGTGAGAATGATGAACAGAAGGAGGATGAAGATGATGATGATGAGAAGGTAGAGGATGATGCACAGGAAGGCAGAGGATGACGAGGATGAGGATGAAGATGGGGAAGAGGGAGAAGATGAGGATGAGGATGATGCAGAGGAAGGCAGAGGCAGAGGATGAGGAGGATGATGAGGATGAAGATGGGGATGAGGATGATGATGATAAGGAGGCAGAGGATGGTGCAGAGGATGATGATGATGAGGATGAAGATGGGGATGACGATGACGATGAGGATGAGGATGATGAGGAGGTAGAGCATGACGATGACGATGATGATGAGGATGAGGATGGTGAGGAAGGCCCGTGTCTCACCTGATCTCCTGGCCAGGCTCCCCGCTGTCCCTCAGGCTGACGCTCAGCTCCACGTGCTGCCGAGCCAAAGCCACCGCGCTCTGCGCTGCCACCGCCTCGTCCCCAAACGCGATGGCCTCCGCCAGCCGCAGCGCCAGCTCCTCTGGGGACATGGGGACACCGTGGGGACATCAGAGACACCCCGGGGTGGGAATGGGGACATGGGGACACTGCAAGGGTGGCACTCAGAGACATCCTGGGGTAGGACTGGGGACACTGGGGATATGGGGACACCACGAAGGTGGCATTCAGAGACACCCTGGGGCAGGAATGGGGGACACTGGGGACATGGGGACATCATGGGGTGGCATTTAGAGACACCCCGGGGTGGGAATGGGGACAATGGGGACATGGGAACAATGGGGTCAATGGGGACAGCAGGGGGACATCGTGGGGTGACATTCAGAGACCCACCAGGGCAGGAATGGGGACAATGGGGACATGGGGACATCATGGGGTGGCATTCAGAGACACCCCGGGGTGGGAATGGGGACAATGGGAACATGGGGACACTGCAGGGGTGACATTCAGAGACCCACCAGGGCAGGAATGGGGACACTGGGGACATGGGGACACCGTGGGGGGGCACTCAGAGACACCCCGGGGTGGGAATGGGGACATGGGGACACTGCAGGATGGCACTCAGAGACACCCCGGGGTAGGATTGGGGACATGGGGACATGGGGACACTGCAAGGGTGGCATTCAGAGCCTCCCCAGGGTGGAAATGGGACATGGGGACACTGCAGCATGGCACTCAGAGACCCCCAAACAGGATTGGGGATGTGGGGACACCATGGGGACACCGTGGGGTGGCACTCAGGACACCCCAGGGTGGGACTGGGGACACTGGGAATATGGGGACATCATGGAGTGGCACTCAAGAGACATCCCGGGGCAGGAATGGGGACATGGGGACACCACCGGGGTGGCATTCAGAGCCTCCAGGACGGGAATGGGGACATGGGGACACCGCAGGGACACCGCAGGGGTGGCACTCAGAGACACCCCAGGGTGGGAACGGGGACACGGGGACACCGGGGGGACATCATGGGGTGACTTTCAGAGACCCACCAGGGCAGGAATGGGGACAATGGGGACATGGGGACACTGTGGGGACACCGTGGGGTGGCATTCAGAGCTTCCCTGGGGTGGGAATGGGGCCATGGGGACACCGTGGGGACACTGAGGGGTGGCATTCAGAGACACCCTGGAGCAGGAATGGGGACACTGGGGACATGGGGACATCATGAGGTGGCATTCAGAGACACCCTGGGGTGGGAATGGGGACAATGGGGACACTGGGGACAATGGGGACACCACTAGGGTGGCATTCAGAGACCCCCTGGAGCAGGAATGGGGACACTGGGGACACGGGGACACAGCGGGGTGGCTTTGGTGTGACTCCGAGGCCTTTCCCAGCATTCCCAAAATTCCCGAAATTCCCCAAATTCCCGAAATTCCCCAAATTCCCAAATCCCCAGAATTCCCGAAATTCCCAAAATTCCCAAATTCCCAGAATAATTCCCAAATTCCCAAATTCCCCAGAATCCCCAAAATTCCCAGAATTCCCAAAATTCCCAAATTCCCGAATCCCCAAATCCCCAAAATTCCCAAATTCCCCAAATTCCCAAATTAATTCCCAAATTCCCAGAATAATTCCCAGAATAATTCCCAGAATTCCCAAAAATTCCTGAATTCCCGAATTCCCCAAAATTCCCCAAATTCCCAAATTAATTCCCAAATTCCCAGAATAATTCCCAGAATAATTCCCAGAATTCCCGAAATTCCCCAAAATTCCCCAAAATTCCCCAAAATTCCCGAAATTCCCAAATTCCCCAGAATCCCCAAAATTCCCAGAATTCCCAAAAATTCCCAAAATTCCCCAAAATTCCCCAAATTCCCAAATTAATTCCCAAATTCCCAGAATAATTCCCAGAATAATTCCCAGAATAATTCCCAGAATTCCCCAAAATTCCCCAAAATTCCCGAAATTCCCAAAATTCCCAAAATTCCCGAATTCCCGCGCTCCCAGCCCACCTCTCTGCGCCAGCTGCAGCACCTGCGCCTCCTCCGCGTCCTGCTCCGTGTCACCTGCGGGTGGCGCTGCTGTCCCCGCCGCTGTCACCCGCCATGTCCCCGCGTCACCCTCGGCGGCTGCGGGAGGGATGGCAGTGTCACCCGCTGGCCCCAGTGTCACCAGCTATGTCCCCAGTGTCCCCCACTGTCCTCAGTGTCACCTCCTGTCCCCACTATCCCCTTCTGTCCCCACTGTCCCCTCCTGTCCCCAGTGTCCCCTGCTGTCCTCAGTGTCACCCGCTGTCCCCATGTCCCCAGGATGTCCCCATCCCTGTCCCCATGACCCTATCCATGTCCCCATGTCCCCGTGTCCCCAGGATGTCCCCAGCTCTGTCCCCATGTCCCCATCCCTGTCCCCATCCCGTGTCCCCATGTCCCCATCCATGTCCCCAGCCCTGTCCCCACATCCCCAGCCTTGTCTTCATCCCTGTCCCCATCCCTGTCCCCATGTCCCCAGGATGTCCCCATCCATGTCCCCATGTCCCCAGCTCTGTCCCTGTGTCCCCATCAATGTCCCCATGTCCCCATCCTGCCTCCATGTCCCCATCCCTGTCCCCACCCCTGTCCCATCCTGCCCCCATGCTGTCCCACCCCTGTCCCCATGTCCCCAGCCATGTCCCCATCCTGTCCCCATGTCCCCAGGATGTCCCCATCCATGTCCCCATGTCCCCATGACCCCCAGGCCTGTCCCCACCCATGTCCCCATCCTTGTTCTCATGTCCCCATGTCCCCATCCCTGTCCCCATCCTGTCCCCATGTCACTATCCATGTCCCCATGTCCCCAACTCTGTCCCCGTGTCCCCATCAATGTCCCCATGTCTCCAGCCTGTCTCCATGTCTCCAGCCCTGTTCCCATGTCACCATCCCTGTCCCCACCCTGTCCCCATCCTGTCCCATCCTGTCCCATTCCTGTCCCCATGTCCCCAGCCCTGACCCCATCCCTGTCCCCAGCCTTGTCCTCATATCCCCATGTCCCCATCCCTGTCCCCATATCTCCAACCCTATCCCCATCCCTGTCCCCACCCCTGTCCCCATCCCTGTCCCCACCCTGTCCCCACCCATGTCCCCACGCTGTCCCCATGTCCCCATCTCTGTCCCCATCCCTGTCCCCATATCTCCAATCCTATCCCCATCCCTGTCCCCACCCTCTGTCCCCACCCCTGTCCCCATCCCTCTCCCCACCCCTGTCCCCACGCTGTCCCCACACTGTCCCCGTGTCACCTCTCCGTGCCTCCCTGAGGGAGCTGCTCAGCACTGTCCACCACTGCTGAGCCTCGCGCTCCTCGGGGAACCTCAGCGCCACCGCTGTCCCCAGTGTCCCCGATGTCCCCGCTGTGTCCCATGTCCCTGCTGATGTCCCTGCTGTCCCCGCTGTCCCTGCTGCTGTCCCCGATGTCCCTGTTGGTGGCAGCTCCAGCTGGTGGCTGGTGGCACTGAGCACTCGGTAGGAGATTTCCCGCAGGTCAAACTCGGCCAGCGGCTGTCGGGGGGACAGGGGACAGCAGGGTCACCAAGGGGTCACCTCGGGGTCATTATGGGTCACCTCGGGGTCACCACAGGGTCACTTTGGGTCACTATGGGTCACCTCAGGGTCACTATGGGTCACCTTAGGGTCACTATGGGTCACCATGGGTCACCTCGGGGTCACCTCTGGGTCACCATGGGGTCACCTTGGGGTCACCATGGGTCACTGTGGGTCACCTCAGGGTCACCATGGGGTCACCTTGAGGTCACCATGAGGTCACCATGGGGTCACCAGGCTGCCAGGGGGACAGCAGGGTCACCTTGAGGTCACCTTGGGGTCACCATGGGGTCACTATGGGTCACCTCAGGGTCACCTCAGGGTCACTATGGGTCACCAAGGGTCACCTCAGGGTCACTATGGGTCACCTTGGGGTCACCTCAGGGTCACTATGGGTCACCACAGGGTCACCTTGGGCTCAGGTCACACCCCCCACCCACTGACTAGGAGGGCCTGGTCACCCTTGGGACACATTTGGGGTGCCCTGGTCACTTTTGGGGTGCCCTGGTCACCCTTTGGGTGCCACTGACCACTCTGGGACCACCCTGGTCACCCTTGGGGGTTCCTGGTCACCCTTGGGACACCTTAGGGACACTTTTGGTCACTTTTTGGGTGTCCTGGTCACCATTTGGGTGCCACTGACCACTCTGGGATCACCCTTGAATCACCCTGGTCACCCTTGGGACACCTTTGGGGTGCTCTGGTCACCTTTTAGGTGCCACTGACCTCTCTAGGATCACCTTTGGGACATCTTTGGGGTGCCCTGGTCACTTTTGGGGTGTCCTGGTCACCCTTGGGTCACCTTCAGGGTGCTCTCAGACCATCCTCAGGGTGCCCTGGTCACCTTTGGGTGCCACTGACCACTCTGGGATCACCCTTGAATCACCCTGGTCACCTTTGGGTCACTTTTGGGGTGCTCTGGTCACCCTTTAGGTACCACTGACCTCTCTTGGGTCACCCTTTGGGTACCCTGGTCACCCTTGGGACACCTTATGGACACTTTTGGTCACTCTTCAGGGTGCCCTGGTCACCTTTGGGGTGTCCTGGTCACCCTTTGGGTGCCACTGACCACTCCTGGTCACCCTTGGGGTATCCTGGTCACCCTTGGGACACCTTTGGGGTGTCCTGGTCACTTTTGGGGTGTCCTGGTCACCCTGGGGACACCTTTGGGTCACCTTTGGGGTGCCCCTGACCACGCCTGGTCACCCTTGGGGTGTCCTGGATCACCCCTGGGACACCTTTGGGGTGCTCTGGTCACCTTTTAGGTGCCACTGACCACTCTAGGATCACCTTTGGGACATCTTTGGGGTGCCCTGGTCACCTTCGGGGTGTCCTGGTCACCCTTGGGACACCTTTGGGTCACTCCTTGGGGTGCTCTGGTCACCTTTTGGGTGCCACTGACCTCTCTTGGGTCACCCTTGGGGTACCCTGGTCACCCTTGGGACACCTTAGGGACACTTTTGGTCACCTTTGGGGTGCCCTGGTCACCCTTCGGGTGCCACTGACCACTCCTGGTCACCCTTGGGGTGTCCTGGTCACCTTTGGGTCACTTTTGGGATGCCCTGGTCACCTTTTGGGTGCCACTGACCACTCCTGGATCACCCTTGGGGGTTCCTGGTCACCTTTGGGTCACTCTTGGGGTGTCCTGGTCACCTTTTAGGTGCCACTGACCACTCCTGGTCACTTTTGGGGTGTCCTGGTCACCCTGGGGACACCTTAGGTCACCTTTGGGGTGCCACTGACCACTCCTGGTCCCCCTTGGGACACTTTTGGGACACCTTAGGTCACTCTTTGGGGGTTCCTAGTCACCCCGAATTCCCCACAATTCCCTCCCAGCCCCCCACAGAGGGAATCCCCTCCCCTCCCCCACCCTCCCCTCCCCCCCCCCTCCCCCACCCTCCCCTCCCCCTCACCGCTCCTCCCCCCTCCGGCAGCCTCAGCCCCAGCCGGAAGCGCCGCCGCCCGTCTCCCGCGGGTTCCACGCTGAGCTGCAGGCGGAGCGCGGCGCCGGCGGCGGGCAGGAGGCGGCAGGGCGCGGCCAGCTCGGCCCGGGCCGCCATCAGCACCGTGGGAGGATTCGCCGCCGGGCTAGGCCCGGGCGCCGCCATGGCGGCCGCGCCACTTCCGGCCTGCCGCCCGCGCGGTGCGGCAAAGAAATGGTTCCCTTCCGGTGCTCCGGCGGGAAACGCGGAGCGGAGGGAGGAGTTCCGGGCGTGGCCACGCCCCCCCGCGCGGTGATTGACAGCCGCTCCCCCCGGCTTTGTCCGCGCCAGCCAATCAGCGCGCCGAGCGCCCCCGCGGTGGGCGGGGCGGCGGGGTTTGCTGAGTGACAGCGCGCTCAGCCAATCAGCGGTGAGGGCGGCGGTGATTGACAGGTATTGCCACCAATGGGATCGCAGGCCGCGGGCGCCGCTCGGGCGGGGCGGGGCGGGCGGGGCGCTGCCGCCGCTGTTGCCGTCCGGTGCCGCAGCGGAAGGTCGCCCGCTCAGCCCGCTCAGCCCGGGGGGACTCCCAGCACCGCGCTCAGCCGCTCGCGCCGTCCCGAGCACTCGGGGACATGTCGAGGTGGGCGGAGGCCCGCTGGGCCGGCGCCAGACGGCGGACGGCGGCCGCGGCGCGCGCGCCCTCCTCGAGCTTGCTGCGGAGACTCCTCCCTTTACACGCGCCCCGAGCCTGAAGGCGCCGCCGCGGCCAGGAGGCACCGACGGGGAGCAGGACGCGCCGGTAAGCCCGCTCGGCCCGCCGCCCTGCCGCCCCCTGCCCTGCGCGGCCTCAGGCGCCTCGGACTACAACTCCCGGCATGCCCCGCGCGGCCCGGGAGCGGCCCGGCAGTGCGCGCGGCCGCGGGGCACGATGGGAGCTGTGGTCCGGTAATAACGGCCCCTGTGCGCTCGCGCGGGGCATGCCGGGAGCTGTAGTCCGCCAATGGGTGTTGCTGAGGCGCCGCGCGGGGCACGCCGGGAGCTGTAGTCCGGCGCGCGGGGCATGCCGGGATGGCACTTCCGGTGGCGCCGCCCGGGAGCGGCGAAGGTTTTCCCGCGCCTTTTTCCTTGTTTTCTTCCCTCTTTTTCTTCTTCTTCCTCCTGATTCTCCTCTTCTTCCTCCTCCTCTCTCTCTGCTTCCTCCTCTCCGCCTGTCACCGTGTCCCTGGTTGCGGTGGCTGCGGTAGCTCTGCTCGGAGCTGCACTTCCTCTTCCTCCTCCCTTCCTTTCCTTTTCTTTTTCCTTTCCTTTTCCCTCTTCTTTTCCTTCCCTTTCCTTTTCCCTTTCCTTTCTTTTCCTTTTCTTCTCCTTTCCTTTTCCTTTCCCTTTTCTTTCCTTTTCCTTCTCCCTGACCTTTTTCTTTCCTTTTCCCCTTTCCTTTTCCTTTCCATTTCCTCTTCCTTCTTTTCCTTTTCTTTTCCTTCTCCTTTTTCCTTTTCCTTTTCCCTTTCCATTTCCTTTTCCTTGACCTTTTCTTTCCTTTTCCCTTCCTTTTCCTTTTTCCTTTCCTTCTCCTTTTCCTTCTCCTTTTCCTTTCCTTTTCCTTTCCTTTTCCCTCTTCTTTTCCCTTTCCTTTCTCCTTCTCCTTTTCCCTTTTCCTTTCCTTTTCCCTTTCCTTTTCCGTTTCCTCCCCTCTTTCTATTTCCTCTTTTCCCCTTTCCCTTTTCCTTCTCCTATTTCCCTTTCCTTCCCTCTTTCCATTTCTTTTTTTCCCCTTTTTTCCCTTTTCTCCCCCCATTTCCCTTTCCAGTTCTTATTTTCTCCTTTTTTCCCTTTTCCTTTTCCCATTTTCCTTCTCCTATTTCCCTTTCCTCCCATCTTCCCATTTATTTTTTCCCTTTTTTTCCCCTTTTTTCCCCTTTTTTTCCCTTTTTTCCCTTTTCCCCTTTTCCCCCCTTTTTTCCCTTTTTTTCCCTTGTTTTCCCTTTTTCCCTTCTTTTTCTCTTTCTCCTTCTCCCATTCTCCTTTCCTTCTCCCATTTCCTTTTCCTCTTCCCATTAATTTTTCCCCTTTTTTTCCCTTTTCCCATTTCCCATTTCCCTTTCCTCCCCTCTTTCCATTTAATTTTTCCCTTTTTTCCCCTTTTTTCCCCTTTTTTTCCCCTTTTCCCCCTTTTTTCCCTTTTTCCCCTTTTTCCCCTTTTTTCCCTTTTTTCCCCCTTCTCCCATTTCCCTTTCCTTTCCTCTTCCCATTTAAATTTTCCCCTTTTTCCCCCTTTTTCCCCTTTTTTCCCCTTTTTTCCCCTTTTTTCCCTTTCCTTTTCCCTTTTTTCCATTTTTTTCCCTTTTTTCCCCTTTTTTCCCTTTTTTCCCTTTTTTCCTCTTTTTTCCCTTTTTTTCCCTTCTCCCATTTCCCTTTCCTTCCCTCTTCCCATTTAATTTTTCCCCTTTTTCCCCCTTTTTCCCTTTTTTTTCCTTCTCTCCTTCCCCTTTCCTTCTCCCATTTCCCTTTCCTCCCCTCTTTCCATTTAATTTTTCCCCTTTTTTTCCCCTTTTTTCCCCTTTTTTTTCCCCTTTTTCCCCTTGTTTTTCCCCTTTTTTCCCCTTTTTTCCCTTTTTTTCCCTTTTTCCCCCTTTTTTTCCTTTTTCCCCCTTTTTCCCCCTTTTTTCCCCTTTTTTCCCCTTTTTTTCCCTTTTTTCCTCTTTTTTACCCTTTTTTCCCCTTTTTTCCCATTAATTTCCCCCTTTTTCCCCTTTTTTCCCCCCCTTTTTCCTTTTCCTTTTTTTTCCTTCTCTCCTTCCTTTCCTTCTCCCATTTCCTTCTCCTCTTTCCATTTAATTTTTCCCCCTTTTTTCCCCTTTTTCCCCCTTTTTTCCCCTTTTTCCCCCTTTTTTCCCCTTTTTCCCCTTTTTCCCCCTTTCTCCTCCCATTTCCCTTTCCCCTTCCCATTTTTTTCCCCTTTTTCCCCTTCCCTTCCTCCTTTTCCCACTTCCCAATTCCCATTTTGGGCTTGGAAAATCCATTCCATTCCTCCCCATCCTGCTCTCTCCCAGCAGCTGCTGCACCAGGAATTGCACCAGGAATATTTTCCTGGGAATTCTGCCGGAAATTGGGAATTTCCCCGGGAATTTCTCTGGGAATTTGGCTCCCCTGGGAGGATGAAGCTGCTGGAAAACTCCAGTTTCGAAGCAATCAACTCCCAGCTGACGGTGGAGACGGGCGACGCCCACATCATCGGCAGGTGAGGGGTTAAAACAGGGAATTTGGGATTAATTTGGGAATTTTTTGGGATTTTTTTGGGGAATTCTGGAATCCTTCATTGGAAATTTGCACCTCCTGGTTCATCCTTTCCACTTGGATTTTTTTATTTTAATTTTTTTTAATTATTTTTTTATTTTTAAATTTCTTTTTCCCAAAATTTTCTGAAATTTTCCCAAATTCCCACCTGGATTTGGAATCCACATCATCGGCAGGTGAGGGGTTAAAAAAACCTGGGAATTTGGGATTTTTTTGGGATTTTTTTGGGATTTTTTTGGGATTTTTTTGGGAATTCTGGAATCCTCAACTGGGAATTTCCTGGGAATTTCCATCCCTGAGTTCATCCTTTCCACTTGGATTTTTTATTTTTAATTTTTTTAAATTTTTTTTTTATTTTTTAATCTTTTTTTCCCGAAATTTTTCCCAAATTTTCTGAAATTTTCCCAAATTCCCACCTGGATTTGGAATCCACATCATCGGCAGGTGAGGGGTTAAAAAAAAAAACGGGAATTTGGGGATAATTTGGGAATTTTTTTGGATTTTTTTGGGAATTCTGGAATCCTCCAGTGGGAATTTCCATCCCTGAGTTCATCCTTTCCACTTGGATTTTTGATTTTTGATTTTTGATATTTTATTTTTGATTTTTCATTATTTATTTTTGATTTTTTTTCCCAAAATTTTCTGAAATTTTCCCAAAATTCCCACCTGGATTTGGAAATCCACATCATCGGCAGGTGAGGGGTTAAAAAAACGGGAATTTGGGGATAATTTGGGATTTTTTTGGGATTTTTTTGGGAATTCTGGAATCCTTGAGTGGGAATTTCCATCCCTGAGTTCATCCTTTCCACTTGGATTTTTGATTTTTTATTTTATATTTTTGATTTTTGATTTTTAATTTTTTATTTTTTATTTTTGATTTTGTTTTTCCCAAAAATTTTCTGAAATTTTCCCAAATTCCCACCTGGATTTGGAATTCTTTTCTTGCCTTAAATTCTGAATTTTATTTTATTTTTGTTATTTTGTTTTCCAGCAGAAATAATTTTAATTTTCCACTTTCTCAGCTTGATGTTGAATGTTTTTAATTAGTAATTATTGTAGATATTATTTTTATTATTATTATTATTATTATTATTATTATTATTAGCTATTTTAAGTTAATGATTATTGTGGATATTATATATTATTATTTTGGTTTTTTATTACTATTATGGAATATTATATCTTTTAGGACTCACAAGAATATTTTGGGATAAATTTTCCCAAATTTTCTAAAAATTTCCCAAATTCCCACCTGGATTTGCAATCCTTTTCTTGCCCTAAATCCTGAATTTTATTTTATTTTTTTATCCTGTTTTCCAGCAGAAATAATTTTAATTCTGCATTTTCTGAGCTTGATGTTGAATATTTTTAATTAATAATTATTGTGGATATTTTGTATTATTATTATTATTTCTTTAATTATTATTAATAATTTTAAATTAATAATTACTGTGGGTGTTATATGTTATTATTAACCATCTTAAATTAATAATTTTTGTTGATATTATTTATTATTACTAATAGTTCTTAATGATTATTCTGAATTAATAATTATTGTGTTTATTTTATTAGTAGTATTATTTTTACTATTTTATTATTTTATTTTTATTATTAATTATTATATCTTGAAGGACCTGCAAGAATATTTTGGGATAAATATCCCAAAAACAAATTTTGGGTTAAATATTCCCCAAAACCCCAAAATTTTGGGATAAATATTCCCAAAAAACCAAAATTTTCCCAGTGGAATTCCATGCCCAGAGCCAGAAAGAAAATTAACTGGAAAAAAAAAGAAAATTAACTGGAAAAAAAAGTAAAATTAACTGGAAAAAAAAGTAAAATTAACTGGAAAAAAAAAGTAAAATTAACTGGGAAAAAAGAGAAATTAATTGGAAAAAAAAAAGAGAAATTAACTGAGAAAAAAAGAGAAAATTAATGGGGAAAAAAGGGAAAATAAGTGGAAAAAAAGGGAAAATTAAGTAAAAAAAAAAAGGAAATTAACTGGAAAAAATGAGAAAATTAATTGGGAAATAAAGGGAAAATTAACTGGGAAAAAAAAGAAAAATTAAGTGGAAAAAAGAGAAAATTAACTGGGAAAAAAGGAAATTTAACTGGAAAAAAGTGAAAAATTGACTGGAAAAAAAGAGAAAATTAACTGGAAAAAAAGAGAAAAAGGATTGGGAAAAAAAGGGAAAATTAACTAGAAAAAAAGAGAAAATTAATTGGGAAAAAAGGAAATTAACTGGAAAAAAAGGGAAATTTAACTGGAAAAAAAGGGAAATTTAACTGGAAAAAAGTGGGAAATTAAGTGGAAAAAAAGGGGAAAATTAACTGGAAAAAAGAGAAAATTAGCTGGAAAAAGAGGGGAAATTTAACTGGAAAAAAAAAGGGAAAATTAACAGGGAAAAAAGGGAAAATTAACTGGAAAAAAAAAGGAAATTAAGTGGAAAAAAGGGAAATTAAGTGGAAAAAAAGGGAAAAATAACTTGAAAAAAAGGAACTTTAACTGGGAAAAAAGGGAAAATTAACTGGAAAAAAAGGAGAATTAACTGAAAAAAGGGAAAACTAACTGGGAAAAAAGGGAAATTAACTGGAAAAAATGGAAATTAACTGGAAAAAAAGGCAAAAAATAACTAGAAAAAAGGGAAAATTAACTGGAAAAAAAAGAGAAAATTAACTGGGAAAAAAGAGAAATTTAACTGGAAAAAAAAAGGGAAATTAATTGGAAAAAAGGGAAAATTAAGGGGAAAAAAAGGGAAATTTAACTGGAAAAAAAGAAAAAATTAACTAGGGAAAAAAAGAGAAAATTAGCTGGAAAAAAGAGAAAATTAGCCGGAAAAAAGGGAATTTAACTGGAAAAAAAGGGCAAAAAAGTTTCTCCCAGTATTCCCAGTTTCTCCCAGTATTCCCAGCGTTCCCTGTTTTCCCTGTAGGATCGAGAGCTATTCCTGCAAGCTGGCTGGGATTGACAAGCAGCTCTTCAAGCAGTTCTGCCAGGAGGGACAACCCCACGTGCTGGAGGCTCTGTCACCTCCCCAGACCTCCGGCCTCAGCCCCGGCAGGTGTGGGATTGGGATTGGGATAATGGGGTCAGCCCTGGGATTGTGGGATTGGGATTGTGGGATCGGGATTGGGATTGTGGGATCAGGATTGTGGGATTGAGAGATTGGGATTTTGGGATTGGGATTGGCTATGGGATTGTGGGATCGGGATTGGGATTGGGGGATTGGAATTGGGATTGTGGGGTTGGGAATGTGGGGTTGGGATTGTGGGGTTGGGATTGTGGGGTTGGGATTGTGTGTCACGTGCTGGAGGCTCTGTCACCTCCCCAGACCTCCGGCCTCAGCCCCGGCAGGTTGGGATTGGGGGATTGGGATTGGGATTGTGGGGTTGGGATTGGGATTGTGGGATTGGGAATGTGGGATTGGGATTGTGGGATTGGGGGATTGGGATTGTGTGTCACGTGCTGGAGGCTCTGTCACCTCCCCAGACCTCCGGCCTCAGCCCTGGCAGGTATGGGATTGGGATTGGGGGATTGGGATAATGGGGTCAGCTCTGGGATTGTGGGATTGGGATTGTGGGATTGGGATAATGGGGTCAGCCCTGGGATTGTGGGATTGGCAATGGGATCGGCCCTGGGATCAGCACTGGGATTGTGGGATTGGGATTTTAAGATTGGGATTGGGATTGTGGGATGAGCCCTGGGATTGGCTCTGGAATCAACCCTGGGATTGGGATTGGGATTGTGGGATCAGCAATGGGATTGTGGGATTGGCAATGGGGGATTGGCAATGAGAGTGTGGGATTGGGATTGTGGGATGAGCCCTAGGATCAGCTCTGGGATCATGGGATTGGCTCTGGAATCAGCCCTGGGATTGTGGGGTTGGGATTGTGGAATTGGGTTTGGGATTGGGTGATTGGGATTGGGGAATTGGGAGTGTGGGATTGGGATTGTGGGATTGGGATTGGGATTGTGTGTCACGTGCTGGAGGCTCTGTCACCTCCCCAGACCTCCGGCCTCAGCCCCGGCAGGTATGGGATTGGGGGATTTGGATAATGGGGTCAGCCCTGGGATTGTGGGATTGGGAGTGTGGGATTGGGATTGGGATTGGGATTGGGATTGTGGGATCAGGAGTGTGGGATTGAGAGATTGGGATTTTGGGATTGG
This sequence comes from Lichenostomus cassidix, assembly GCF_008360975.1. Lineage (NCBI taxonomy): Eukaryota > Metazoa > Chordata > Aves > Passeriformes > Meliphagidae > Lichenostomus > Lichenostomus cassidix. The sequence continues at coordinate 152,209,867 of NC_139482.1, read as the reverse complement.
GATTGGCTATGGGATTGTGGGATCAGGATTTGGGGATCAGGATTGTGGGATCGGGATTGGGGGATTGCAGTTGTGGGGTTGGGATTGTGGGGTTGGGATTGTGGGATTGGGACAGTGGGTCACGTGCTGGAGGCTCTGTCACCTCCCCAGACCTCTGGCCTCAGCCCCGGCAGGTACCAGGATATTGGGATTGGGATTGGGGGATTGGGATTGTGGGATCAGCAATGGGATTGAGATTGTGGAATGAGCCCTAGGATCAGCTCTGGGATCATGGGATTGGCTCTGGAATCAGCCCTGGGATTGTGGGGTTGGGGTTGTGGAATTGGGTTTGGGATTGGGTGATTGGGATTGGGGAATTGGGAGTGTGGGATTGGGATTGGGGGATTGTGGGATTGTGATTGGGATTGTGGGATTGGGACTGGGGGATTGGGATTGAGGGATTGGGATTGAGGGATTGGGATTGTGGGATTGATTGGGGGATTGGGATTGTGGGATTGGGACTGGGGGATTGGGACAGTGGGTCACGTGCTGGAGGCTCTGTCACCTCCCCAGACCTCCAGCCTCAGCCCCGGCAGGTATGGGATTGGGATTGGGGTTGGGGGATTGGGCTAATGGGGTCAGCTCTGGGATTGTGGGATTGGCAATGAAATCAGGCCTGAAATCAGCACTGGGATTGTGGGATGGGGATGGGGGGATTGTGGGATTGGGATTATGGGATCAGCACTGGGATTGTGGGATTGGCCCTGAGATTGTGGGATTGGGATTGTGGGATTGGGATTGGGGGATTGGGATTGGGGGATTTGGATTATGGGGTCAGCCCTGGGATTGTGGGATTGGCAATGGGATCAGCCCTGGGATTGTGGGATCAGCAATGGGATTGTGGGATTGTAGGATTGGGAGTGTGGGATTGGGATGGGGGATTGGCTCTGGAATCAGCCCTGGGATTGTGGGATTGGGAGATTGGGGGATTGGGATTGGGGCATTGGGACTGTGGGATTGGGGGATTGGGACAGTGGGTCACGTGCTGGAGGCTCTGTCACCTCCCCAGACCTCCGGCCTCAGCCCCGGCAGGTACCTGGGGATTGGGATTGGGGTTGGGGGATTGGGATAATGGGGTCAGCTCTGGGATTGTGGGATCAGCTCTGGGATTGGGGGATTGGGATTGGGATTGGGATAATGGGGTCAGACCTGGGATTGTGGGATCAGGATTGTGGGATCGGGATTGTGGGATTGAGAGATCGGGATTTTGGGATTGGGATTGGCTATGGGATTGTGGGATCAGGATTGGGGGATTGGGAGTGTGGGATTGGGATTGTGGGATGAGCCCTAGGATCAGCTCTGGGATCGTGGGATTGGCTCTGGAATCAGCCCTGGGATTGTGGGGTTGGGATTGTGGGATTGGGGGATTGGGGGATTGGGGGATTGGGGGATTGGGATTGTGGGGTTGGAATTGTGGGGTTGGAATTGTGGGATTTGGATAATGGGGTCAGCCCTGGGATTATGGAATTGGCAATGGAATCAGCCCTGGGATCAGCATTGGGATTGGGGGATTGGGATTGGGGGATCGGCTCTGGGATTGTGGGATTGGTTGTGGGATTGCGGGATCAGCCTTGAGATTGGCTCTAGGATAATGGGATCAGCTCTGGGATAATGGGATCAGCCCCAGGATCAGCCCTGGGATTTGTGGGATCTGTTGGCAAGCAGCTTTTGGGGTTGGATGCCAATTCCCCCAGCACCACCAAGGCCACCCCAGCCCTGTCCCCAAGTGCCACCTCCACTGGGATCCCAGATCCCCCTGGGAATCCCAACCCCACCGCCCTTTCCATGGGGAATTGCCCAGGATTGCTCCCAGCCCTGGGGGTGGCTGTGTCCCACTGTGTCCCACTGTGTCCCAATGTCCCTCTGTGTCCCACTGTGTCCCACCGTGTCCCGCTGTGTCCCTCTGTGTCTCTCCATGTCCCAATGTCCCTCTGTGTCCTGCTGTATCCTCCAGTGTCCCAGTGTGTCCCAAGGTGTTCCTCCATGTCCCACTGTGTCCCACTGTGTCCCATTGTGTCCCATTGTGTCCCACTGTGTCCCTCCATGTCCCACTGTGTCCTTCCTTGTCCCACTGCGTCCGTCCATGTCCCAATGTGTCCCTCCAATGTCCCCCCATGTCCCTCTGTGTCCCTCCATGTCCCGCCGTGTCCCTCCGTGTCCCACTGTGTCCCTCCGTGTCCCATTGTGTCCCAATGTCCCTCTGTGTCCCACTGTGTCCCTCTCTGTCCCAATGTCCCAAGGTGTCCCTCTGTGTCCCTCTGTGTCTCACTGTGTCCTGCTGTGTCCCACTGTGTCCCAATGTCCCACTGTCCCTCCATGTCCCACAGTGTCCCTATGTCCTGCCATGTCCCAATGTCCCACTGTCCCCCACTGTCCCGTCACATCCCAAAGTCCCACTGTCCCCTGCTGTCCCCCACTGTCCCTCCATGTCCCATCACGTCCCAATGTCCCACTGTCCCATCACATCCCAGTGTCCCGCTGTCCCCTGCTGTCCCCCGGTGTCCCTGCAGTTCTGCTGACACACCATTCCCATTCCCAGGCTGGGGAAGAGCCAGGGAGGGGACGACGAGGGACCTCTGAGTGACACGTGCAGCCGCAAAACCCTTTTCTACCTGATCGCCACGCTCAACGAGTCCTTCCGGCCCGACTACGACTTCAGCGCCGCCAAGAGCCACGAGTTCAGCCGCGAGCCCAGCCTCAACTGGGTACGGACTGGGGGCACTGGGGGGACTGGGATGGACTGGGGGAGCGGGAGGGACCCTCGGAGCCACCTGGTTCCCTCAGAACCACCTGATTCCCTCAGAACTGTTCCTTCAGAACCACCTGGTTGCCTCAAATCCATCTCGTTCCCTCAGAACCAACCCTTCAGAACCACCTCATTTCCTCTAAACCATCTCATTCCCTCAGAACCATTCCTTCAAAACCACCTGGTTCCCTCAGAACCACCTCATTCCTTCAGAACCACCTGGTTCCCTCAAAATCATTCCCTGAGAAACACCTGGTTCCCCCAAAACCAATCCTTCAGAACCACCTCAATCCCTCAAAACCATTTCATTCCATCAAACCCACCTCATTCCCCCAAAACCACCTCGTTCCCTCAGAACTGTTCTTTCAGAACCACCTGGTTCCCTCAGAACTGCATCGTTCCCTCAAAATCATTCCCTCAGAACCACCTCGTGCCCTCAAATCCATCTCATTCCCTTAAAAATAATTTCTTCAAAACCATTCCCACATTCCCATTCCCACATTCCCATTCCCTGTCCCACATCCCCATTCCCATATTCCCACATTCCCATCCCAGGTGGTGAACGCTGTCAACTGCAGCCTGTCTGGGCAACCCTGTTCCCATTCCCACATCCCCAATATTCCCAATATTCCAAATATTCCCATTCCAGGTGGTGAACGCTGTCAACTGCAGCCCTGTTCCCATTCCCATATTCCCACATTCCCATACCCCACATCCCCAATATTCCCACATTCACACATTCCCAATATTCCCACATCCCCAATATTCCCAATATTCCCACATTCCCATTCCAGGTGGTGAACGCTGTCAACTGCAGCCCTGTTCCCATATCCCACATCCCCAATATTCCCAATAAATATTCCCAATAAATATTCCCAATAAATATTTCCAATAAATATTCCCAATAAATATTCCCAGGTGGTGAACGCTGTCAACTGCAGCCCTGTTCCCATTCCCACATTCCCAATAAATATTCCCAATAAATATTCCCAATAAATATTCCCAATATTCCCAGGTGGTGAACGCTGTCAACTGCAGCCTCTTCTCTGCTGTCCGTGAGGATTTCAAGGCCCTCAAGCCTCTCCTGTGGGACGCAGTGGACGAGGAGATCTGCCTGGCCGAGTGTGACATCTACAGGTACCGGAGCAGCTGGAATTCCGGCTTTTTCCATGGAATTCCGGCCTTTCCTGTGGGATTCTGGCTTTTTCCATGGAATTCTAGCCTTTCCCGTGGGATTCTGGCTTTTCCTGTGGGATTCCAGCGTTTCCCATGGAATTTCCTGTGGAATTCCAGCCTTTCCTGTGGGATTCTGGCTTTTTCCATGGAATTCCAGCTCTTCCTGTGGAATTCTGGCCTTTCCCATGGAATTCTGGCCCTTTCCCAGCCCTTTCCTATGGAATTCCAGCCTTTCCCTTGGAATTCTAGCTCTTCCTGTGGAATTCCGGCCATTCCTTTGGGATTCCTGCGTTTTCCATGGGATTCCGGCCATTCCCATGGGATTCCAGCTTTTCCCATGGAATTCCAGCATTTCCTGTGGAATTCCAGCCTTATTCCAGCATTTTCCATGGGATTCCAGCATTTTCCATGGGATTCCAGCCTTTCCCGTGGGATTCCAGCCTTTCCCATGGAATTCCAGTGCTTTTTTCCTGTAAAAAAGTGCTATTTTGGGTGTGAGGCATGGCTGGAGTCGCCGCCTTGTTGGGGACCTGGAGTTGTGATCTCCTTCCACCTGCTTGGAATTCCCAAAAACCCTGGAATTCCCAAAAACCCTGGAATTCCCAAACCCTGGAATTCCCAAAAGCCCTGGAATTCTGAAGTCCTAGAATTCCCAAAAGCCTTGGAATTCCCAAACCCTGGAATTCCCAAAAGCTTTGGAATTCCCAAACCCTGCAATTCCCAAACCCTGCAATTCCCAAAAGCCCTGCAATTCCCAAAAGCCCTGGAATTCCCAAACCCCAGAATTCCCAAACCCCAGAATTCCCAAAACCCCTGGAATTCCCAAACCCTATAATTCCCAAACCCTGGGAATTCCAAAGTCCTAGAATTCCCAAACCCCAGAATTCCCAAAAGCCCTGGAATTCTGAAGTCCTGGAATTCCCAAACCCTATAATTCCCAAACCCCTGGTTTTCCCACCTTTGGGAATTCCTCTGGGATACTCGGCTCTCCCCTGTTCCCAGGATTTGGGGCAATTCCCACTTTTCCCATTCCTGCAGCTACAACCCCGACCTGGACTCGGATCCCTTCGGAGAGGACGGCAGCCTCTGGTCCTTCAATTATTTCTTCTACAACAAGCGGCTGAAGAGAATTGTGTTCTTCACCTGCCGCTCCATCAGGTGAGCCCAGGGATTCCCGAGGGATTTTCCTGAGGATTTCGTGGAATTTTGGCCCTGGAATTCGTGAGGGATTTCCTGAGGATTTGCTGAAGGATTTCCTGAGGGAGTTCCTGAGGATTTCCTGAGGGATTTCCCGAGGGATTTCCCAAAGGATTTCCCAGAATTCCAGCCCTGGAATTCCTGAGGGATTTCCCAAGGATTTTTTTAGGATTTCCTGAGGATTTCCCGAGGGATTTCCCAGGGATTTCCTGAAATTCTGGCCCTGGAATTCCTGAGGGATTTCCTGAGGATTTTCCAAGGGATTCCCCAGGGATTTCCCCAGAGATTTCCCAAGGATTTCCTGAGGAATTCCCGAGGATTTCCTGGAATTCCAGCCCTGGAGTTCCTGAGGGATTTCTTGAGGACTCCCTGAGGATTTCCCAAGGATTTTTTTAGGATTTCCTGAGGATTTCCCGAGGGATTTCCCAGGGATTTCCTGAGGATTTCCTGGAATTCTGGCCCTGGAATTCCTGAGGGATTTCCTGAGGATTTCCCAAGGGATTCCCCAGGGATTTCCCAGAATTCTGGCCCTGGAATTCCTGAGGGATTCCCGAGGGATTTCCCCAGAGATTTCCCAAGGATTTCCTGAGGAATTCCCGAGGATTTCCTGGAATTCCAGCCCTGGAGTTCCTGAGGGATTTCCCGAGGATTCCCTGAGGATTTCCCAAGGATTTCTTGATGGATTCCTGAGGATTTCCCAAGGGATTCCCAGGAATTTCCCGAGGATTTTTCAAGGATTTCCTGAGGGTTTCCCGAGGGATTTCCTGAGGGATTTCCCAAGGATTTCCCAGAATTCCTGAGATCCTGCCGGCCTTTCCCGCAGCGGCTACGCCTACACCCGCTCGGACACGGGGAACGAGCTGGACATGGACCTGGGGGAAGGGGACACCGAGAAGGGGGACAGCGGGGACACCGAGGGCGGCGGCATCGAGGAGGACAGGTGGGCATGGGTGGGGCAGGGTGGGGCCATGGGTGGGTGTGGCCACAGGTGGGCATGGGTGTGGCCACAGGTGGGTATGGGTGGGGCAGGGTGGGGCCATGGGTGGGTGTGGTCACAGGTGGGCATGGGTGTGGTCACTGATGGACATGGGTGGGGCACAGGGTGGGGTCACAGGTGGGTGTGGCCACTAATGGACAGAGGGTGGAGCCACAGGTGGGTGTGGCACAGGTGGGTGTGGTCATTGATGGGCATGGGTGGGGCAGGGGGTGAAGTCCCCGGTGGGTGTGGTCACTAATGGACAAGGGGTGGAGTCCCAGGTGGGTGTGGTCATTGATGGTCATGGGTGAAGACAGGATGGGGCCACAGGTGGGTGTGGCTACAGACGGGCGTGGCTGGTGTCCTAGGTGGGTGTGACCACTTCTGGGCATGGGTGGGGCCACAGGTGGGTGTGGTCACAGGTGGGCATGGGGGTAGAACCACATGTGGGTGTGGCTGTAGGTGGGTGGGGCCATGTGGGTGTGGCCACAGGTGGACATGGGTGGGGCAGGGAGGGTAGAACATGTGGGCGTGGCCGGATGTGGGCGTGGCCATGTGGGCGTGACCACTGGTAGGCATGGGGGTAGACCCCCATGTGGGCGTGGCAGGATGTGGGCGTGGCAGGATGTGGGCGTGGCTCCAGGTGAGGCAGTCACACACCTTTGGCCTCATTGCAGGTTGCAGGTGATGTGCATGTGAGATTCCCGACCGGATCCGAGACACCGGGAACGGAACCCGGAATGGAACCGGAAAAACAACCGGAAAAACAACCGGAAAAAGAACCGGGAATGGACTGGGAACCAAACCAGCACCGGAACTGGGACTGGCAACCAAACCAGCATTGGAACTGGGAACGGCACCGGCAATGGAACTGGGAACGGCACCGGGAATGGAACCAGAACTGGGAATGGAACCGGGAATGGAACCGGAACCGGGAATGGAACCGGGAACGTCACCGGCACTGTCCTGGCACTGCCGGTCCCTCCTGAGCTGTGTCCCCCTGTCACGGTGTCCCCTGACCCCCCCTGGACACTGGAGCCCCCCAGGAATCCCGGAGCCGCCGCCGGACCCTCCGGACCCCCGGGAGCTCCGGGAAGCTTCGCTGCACTTTATGGCTCCTGCACTGATCCCAATCCCACCTGTCCAGACTCCTGACGGGCTCCATCCGTCCATCCCGGCACCGCCCGGGGGGAAAATCCCAAATCCCACCCCAAAAACTGTTCCTCCTCCCTCCCCCATCCCGAGTCCGTGTGTTTCAAGAGTTTGGCTTTGCTCTCCACCTGCTCCGGTTTTGCTTTTCCTGGGGGGTTTTACCTGCGCCAGGTGAGCCTGGCGCTTGAGGCTGGGGTGTCTCACCTGTACCTGTATTGGGATTTGGGATTTTGGATCCAAGAGGTTTCACCTGTACTTGTGGGATCTGGATAAGGTGGTCTCACCTGTACCTGTATTGGGATTTGGGATTTTGGATCCAAGAGGTCTCACCTGTACGTGTATTGGGATTTAGGGCTTGGAGCAGGGGGTTTCACCTGTACCTGTATTGGGATTTGGGATCAGACGGTCTCACCTGTACTTGCATTGGGATTTTGGATGAGGAGCCAGGAGGTCTCACCTGTGCCTGCACTGGGATATCAGGAACTCCCACCTGTGCCTGCACTGGGATTTGGGATTTGGAGCAGGGGGTCTCACCTGTACCTGCACTGAGATTTGGGATTTGGAGCAGGTGGTTCCACCTGTACCTGTATTGTGATTTGGGATTTTGGATCCAAGAGGTCTCACCTGTACCTGCACTGGGATTTGGGATTTGGAGCAGGTGGTTTCACCTGTACCTGCACTGGGAATTGGGATCTGAATTGAGGTGTCTGTCACCTGTACCTGCTTTGGGATTTGGGATTTTGGATCCAAGAGATCTCACCTGTACCTGCACTGAGATTTGGGATCAGAGGGGTCTCACCTGTACCTGTATTGGGATTTAGGGTTTGGATCCAAGAGGTCTCACCTGTACCTGATTTGGGATTTGGATCAGGGGGTCTCACCTGTACCTGAATTGGGATTTAGGGTTTGGAGCAGGGGGTTTCACCTTTACCTGCATTGGGATTTGGGATTCAGATCAGAAGTTCTCACCTGTACCTGAATTGGGATTTGGGATCAGGGTGTCTCACCTGTACCTGCACTGGGATATCAGAGACTCCCACCTGTGCCTGCACTGGGATTTGGGATCTGAATCAGAGAGGTCTCACCTGTACTTGCGTTGGGATTTGGGATTTTGCATCCAAGAAGTCCCACCTGTACCTGCACTGGGATTTGGGGTCCAGGGCCAGAGGGTCTCACCTGTACCTGTATTGGGATTTGGGATCTGGATAAGGTGGTCTCAGCTGTACGTGTATTGCGATTTAGGATTTTGGATCCAAGAGGTCTCACCTGTACATGTGTTGGGATTTAGGGTTTGGATCAGAGAGGTCTCACCTGTACCTGCACTGGGATTTGGGATCAGGAGCCGTGGAGTCTCACCTGTACCTGCATTGGGATTTAGGGTTTGGATCAGAGAGGTCTCAGCTGTACCTGCATTGGGATTTTGAATCCAAGAGGTCCCACCTGTACCTGCATTGGGATTTGGGATCTGGAGCAGGGCGGTCCCACCTGTACATGCAGTGGGATTTGGGATCTGGAGCAGGGCGGTCCCACCTGTACATGCAGTGGGATTTGGGATCTGGAGCAGGGCGGTCCCACCTGTACATGCAGTGAGATTTGGGATCTGAATTGAGGTGTCACCTATACCTGCATTGGGATTTGGGATTTTGGATTTTGGATCCAAGATCTCCCACCTGTACCTTGTTGGGATTTGGGATCAGAGGGTCCCACCTGTACCTGCACTGGGATTTGGGATCTGGATCAGGGTCTCACCTGTACTTGCACTGGGATTTGGTATCAGGAGCCATGGAGTCTCACCTGTACCTGCACTGGGATTTGGGATCTGTATCAGAGTGTTCCACCTGTACCTGTGTTGGGATTTGGGATCAGAGAGGTCTCACCTGTACCTGCACTGGGATTTGGGATCAGAGGTCTCACCTGTACCTGCGCTGGGATTCAGGATCCAGATCAGAGAGGTCCCACCTTGGGAATTCCAGCCCCTCGCGGTGTCCTGCCAGTGAAGGATTTCTGGGATTTGCCCCCAATTCCTGGGGGATCCTCCCGGGATGTCACTGTTACCATGGGGAAAGGGAGTCCTGGCCTGACCCCATGGGTTGGGGTGCCTCAGCCCCCCTTCATCCTCAGGTTTATCCCTTTGTCCCTTAGTTTATCCCTTTATTTATCCATTGATTTATCCCTTTATCCATTGGTTTATCCCTTTTTCCATTGATTTATCAGGTTTATCCCTTTATCCTCAGGTTTATCCATTGATTTATCCATTGATTTATCCCTTTATCAATTGGTTTATCTCTTTATCCATTGATTTATCCCTTTATCCATTGGTTTATCCATTTATTTATCCATTGATTTATCCGTTGGTTTATCTATTGATTTATCCATTGGTTTATCCCTTTATCCATTCATTTATCTCTCTGTCCATTAATTTATCTCTTTATCCATTGGTTTATCCATTGGTTTGTCATTTTATCCATTGGCTTATCTCTTTGTCCATTCGTTTATCCTCAGGTTTATCTCTTTATCCATTGGTTTATCCCTTTATCCATTGGTTTATCCATTGGTTTATCCCTTTATTTATCCATTGATCTGTTATCCATTGGTTTATCCCTTTTTCCATTGATTTATCAGGTTTATCCCTTTATCCATTGGTTTATCCATTGGTTTATCCTTTTATCAATTGGTTTATCCCTTTATCCATTGGTTTATCCATTGATTTCTCTCTTTATCCATTGATTTATGTCTCTATCCATTGATTTATGTCTCTATCTATTGATTTATCTCTTTATCCATTGATTTTTCTCTTTATCCATTGATTTATCTCTTTACCCATTGGTTCATCTCTTTATCCATTCATTTATCTATTTATTTATCCATTGATTTATCCCTTTATCCATTGGTTTATCCATTGATTTCTCTCTTTATCCATTGGTTTATCCCTTTTTCCATTGATTTATTCCTTTATCCATTGATTTATCTCTTTATCCATTGGTTTATCCGTTGGTTTATCTCTTTATCCATGAATTTATCATTTTATGCATTGATTTATCTCTCTATCCATTGGTTTATCTTTTTATCCATTGATTTATCTCTCTATCCATTGATTTATCTCCTTATACATTGGTTCATCCCTTTATCTATTGATTTTTCTTTTTATCTATTAGTTTATCTATTGGTTTCTCTCTTTATCTATTGATTTATCTATTGGTTTCTCTCTTTATCTATTGATTTCTCTCTTTATCCATTGGTTTGTCTATTGATTTCTCTATCTATTGGTTTATCTATTGGTTTCTCTATCTATTGATTTCTCTCTTTATCTATTGATTTATCTATTGATTTCTCTCTTTATCCATTGGTTTATCTATTGGTTTCTCTCTATTGGTTTCTCTCTTTATCTATTGATTTCTCTCTTTATCTATTGATTTCTCTATTGATTTCTCTTTATTGATTTCTCTTTATTGATTTCTCTATTGATTTCTCTTTATGTATTGATTTCTCTCTATTGATTTCTCTCTATTGATTTCTCTCTTTATCTATTTGTTTATCTATTGGTTTCTCTCTTCATTGATTTCTCTATCTATTGGTTTATCTATTGATTTCTCTATCTATTGGTTTATCTATCAGTTTTTCTCTTTATCCATTGGTTTATCTATTGATTATCTATTGATTTATCTATTGGTTTCTCTCTTTATCTATTGATTTCTCTCTTTATCCATTGGTTTATCTATTGGTTTCTCTCTTTATTAGTTTCTCTCTTTATCTATTGATTTCTCTCTTTATCTATTGATTTCTCTATTGATTTCTCTCTGTTGATTTCTCTCTATTGATTTCTCTCTTTATCCATTGGTTTATCTATTGATTATCTATTGATTTCTCTATCTATTGGTTTATCTATTGGTTTCTCTCTTTATCCATTGGTTTATCTATTGATTATCTATTGATTTATCTATTGGTTTCTCTCTTTATCTATTGATTTCTCTCTTTATCCGTTGGTTTGTCTATTGATTTCTCTATCTATTGGTTTATCTATTGGTTTCTCTATCTATTGATTTCTCTCTTTATCTATTGATTTATCTATTGATTTCTCTCTTTATCCATTGGTTTATCTATTGGTTTCTCTCTATTGGTTTCTCTCTTTATCTATTGATTTCTCTCTTTATCTATTGATTTCTCTATTGGTTTCTCTTTATTGATTTCTCTTTATTGATTTCTCTATTGATTTCTCTTTATCTATTGATTTCTATCTATTGATTTCTCTCTATTGATTTCTCTCTTTATCTATTTGTTTATCTATTGGTTTCTCTCTTCATTGATTTCTCTATCTATTGGTTTATCTATTGATTTCTCTATCTATTGGTTTATCTATTGGTTTCTCTCTTTATCTATTGGTTTCTCTCTTTATCTATTGATTTCTCTATTGATTTCTCTCTATTGATTTCTCTCTATCTATTTGTTTATCTATTGGTTTCTCTCTTTATTGATTTCTCTATCTATGGGTTTATCTATTGATTTCTCTATCTATTGGTTTATCTATTGGTTTCTCTCTTTATCCATTGGTTTATCTATTGATTATCTATTGATTTATCTATTGGTTTCTCTCTTTATCTATTGATTTCTCTCTCTATTGGTTTATCTATTGGCTTTTCTCTGTATCTATTGGTTTCTCTCTTTATCTATTGATTTCTCTATTGATTTCTCTTTATTGATTTCTCTATTGATTTCTTTCTCTCTATTGATTTCTCTCTATTGATTTCTCTCTTTATCTATTTGTTTATCTATTGGTTTCTCTCTTTATTGATTTCTCTATCTATTGGTTTATCTATTGGTTTCTCTCTTTATCCATTGGTTTATCTATTGATTATCTATTGATTTATCTATTGGTTTCTCTATCTATTAATTTCTCTCTCTATTGGTTTATCTATTGGCTTCTCTCTGTATCTATTGGTTTTTCTCTTTATCTATTGATTTCGCTATTGATTTCCCTATTGGTTTCTCTCTTTATCTATTGATTTCATCTATTGATTTCTCTCTTTATCCATCGATTCATCCCTTTAGCATCCGGAGGCTTATGAGATTTTCATTCTTAATAAGTTTTCCCCATTTGCATAATGAGATTTAATTCTCCAATCACAGCTTAATGGGTTTTTTATACTGTATAAATTCTGGCCATTTGCATATCGAGGTTCATCTGGGAGGTTAATGCTTCCCAGTCACTCCCAGTCACTCCCAGTCACTCCCAGTATCCTCCCAGTCCCTCCCAGTCACCCTCCAGAGCCTCCCAGTGCTTCCCAGTCACTCCCAGTCACTCCCAGTGCCTCCCAGTCACTCCCAGTCACTCCCAGTTCCTCCCAGTCACTCCCAGTTCCTCCCAGTTGCCTCCCAGTTACATCCCAGTTGCTCCCATTCAATTCCAGTGACTTCTGGTTGCTCCCCAATCACCCCTCAGTGACTCCCAGTTGCTCCCAGTCACTCCCAGTCACTTCCAGTGCCTCCCAGTCCCATCCAGTTGATCCCCAGTGCTTCCCAGTCACTCCCAGTTGTGTCCCAAAGGAACCCAGTTGCCTCCCAGTCCCTCCCAGCGCTGCCCAGCCACCTCCCAGTTGCTCCCAGTTGCTCCCAGTGCTCTCCCAGTCACTCCCAGTCACTCCCAGCCACCTCCCAGTGCCTCCCAGTTGCTCCCAGTGCTCTCCCAGTAACTCCCAGTTGAATACCAGTCACTCCCAGTTACCCAATGTCTCCCAGTCACTCCCAACCACCTCCCAGTCGCTCCCAGTTGCCTCCCAGTGTCTTCCAGTTGCCTCCCACTCACTCCCAGTCAATTCCCAGTTGCATCCCAGTGCCTCCTAGTGCTCTCCCACTCACTCCCAGTTACTCGCAGTTGCATCCCAGTGCCTCCCAGTTGGATCCCAGTGCCTCCCACTCACTCCCAGTTGCATCCCAGTCACTCCCAGTGCCTCCCAGTTGCCTCCCAGTCACTCCCAGTTACCCCCAGTGTCTCCCAGTCCCTCCCAGTCCCTCCCAGTCCCTCCCAGTCACTCCCATTTTGGCGCTGGGTCCCGGGGGGGGGGAGGGGACACCCTAAAAATACCCGAGGGGGGGGAGGGGGAGGGGAACGATCCCTGGCCAGGCTAAAAATAGCAGCAGCGGTCACGTGACCTCGGGGGGGGCGGGGAGCGGCGCTGGGACCCCGCAGGTGACAGGGGGGACATTGGGGGGGATTTGGGGACATGGGGACACCTCTGGGGGGACACCGGATTGGGGACATCGAGAGGGGACACGGGATTGGGATTGGGGACATTGGGGACACTGGGGACATTGGGGATTGCGGATTTGGGGACACTGGGGGACACTGAGAGGAGGACATGGGATTGGGGACACTGGGGCGACATGGGATTGGGATTGGGGACATCGAGAGGGGACACGGGATTGGGATTGGGGACATTGGGGATTTGGGGACACTGGGGGGACACGGGATTGGGGACATTGGGGACATGGAATTGGGATGGGGGGACAGTGAGGGGACACCTGGGGTGGACATAGGATTGGGGACACCGGGGGGACACGGGGGGTGACACAGGATTGGGATTGGGGACATCTGGGGGACACAAAACTGGGGACATGGGGGGACATGGGGGGTGACACGGGATTGGGATTGGGGACATCAAAGAGGAGGTGGGGACATCTGGGAGAACACAAATTTGGGGTTTTGGGGACATGGGGACACCGGGGGTCGACATGGGATTGGGGTCGGAACTGGGGACACTGGATTGGGATTGGGGACATGGGGACACTGAGAGGGGACACAGGACTGGGGGTTTGGGGACATGGGATTGGGACTGGGGACATGGCACTGGGGGGTGACACGGGGTTGGGGACACCGGGGGGTGACACAAGATTGGGATTGGGGACATGGGGACACTGAGAGGGGACATAGGATTGGGATTGGGGACACAGGATTGGGATTGGGGACACAGGATTGGGACTGGGGACATGGCACTGGGGGGTGACACGGGGTTGGGGACACCGGGGGGCGACACAAGATTGGGATGGGGGACATGGGGGACACTGAGAGGGGGACGCAGGACTGGGGGTTTGGGGACATGGGATCGAATTGGGGACATAGGATTGGGATTGGGGACACCAGGGGGCGACACGGCATTGGGACTGGGGACATGGGGACACTGAGAGGGGACACAGGACTGGGGTTTTGGGGACATGGGGACACTGGGGGGATTGGGATTGGGACTGGGATTGGGGGTTTGGGGACACTGGGGGGACACTGAGAGGGGACCATGGGACTGGGGACATGGGGACACTGAGGGGTGACACGGGATTGGGGTTGGGGACACCAGGGGGCAACACAAGATTGGGATTGGGGACATGGGGACACTGAGGGGACATGGGGACACTGGGGGAATATGGGATTGGGGACATGGGGACACAGGATTGGGACTGGGGACACTGAGGGGGACACGGGATTGGGACTGGGGACATGGGGACACCAAGGGGGACACGGGATTGGGGACACTGGGGGGACACAGTGACCCCAGGGTTTGGGGTCAGGGACTCAGGACATGGCCAGAGCTCTCCTGGACGGGGCTGACCCAGGAACTGTCCCTGTGTCCCCTGCTGTCCCCAAAGTGTCCCTCAGTGTCCTTCAGTATCCCCTCAGTGTCCCCTCAGTGTCCCCTCAGTGTCCCCTCAGTGTCCCCTGGTGTCCCCAAAGTGTCCCTCAGTGTCCCCTCAGTGTCCCCTGGTGTCCCCAAAGTGTCCCTCAGTGTCCCCCAGTGTCCCTCAGTGTCCCCCAGTGTCCCCTCAGTGCTCCCACAGCATCCCCCATTGTACCCCATCGTCCCTCAGTGTCCCCCAGTGTCCCCTGGTGTCTCCACAGTGTCTCCTCAGTGTCCCCAAGTGTCCCCCAGTGTCCCCACAGCCTCTCCCACCATGGCCCTCCTACCACTGACCCTTCTGGCGATGACCACGATGACCACAATGACCATAATGACCACAATGACCATGATGACCACCATGACCACAACCACCACAGCCGCCACCATCCCCCCGGGTGCCACCGCTGTCACCCCGCTGGCGGTGGTGGCCCTGGACATGTCCCCAGCCTCCTTCGATGACCAATACCGAGGCTGCGGCCGCGCCATGACCGCGGCGCTGCCGACCCTCAACCGCTCCGAGTTCCGGCGGGACGGTCACCTGGCCGAAGCCTGGGCTCTGGCCACGGCCGAGTGGCGCGTCCGGACATCCCCCGGGTCCCCTCGGTCCCCTCTGTCCCCAGCGCAGGCGGTGGCCCTGCTGGCCTACACGGCGCCGGTGGCGCTGCACCGGACGTTCAACGCGGCTGTCCGAGCGGCCGGCCGTTCCCGCCGGGAATATCTGGACAACTTCCACTTCAAGGCTCTGCACTTCCTGCTGACCGACGCTCTGGCCGCGCTGAGGGACGCTCGGGGACAGCGGTGTCACCGCGTGTTCCGCGGGGTCAGGGGGGTCAGGTTCGAGGTGCAGCGCGGCCGGACGGTCAGGTTTGGTCACTTCGCGTCGGCGTCGCTGCGGAACGAGAGCTCCTGGGGTTTCGGGATGGACACGGCGTTCAGGGTGGACACTTGTCACGGTGTCACCATCAGGGACTTCTCCTTCTTCCCGCACGAGGAGGAGGTGCTGATCCCACCCTTCGAGGTGTTCGAGGTCACCGATGTCACCAGGGAGGGGGACAAGGCCAGGATTGGGCTCAGGTCCACCGGGAGTCACAGCAACTTCAACTGCGAGTGGCTGAGAGGTGACAGCGTGGGGACAGTGCGGGGGACAGGGATGGGACAGGCAGGGAGGGCTGGGGACAGGATGGGGATGGACTGGTGACAGGGATGGAATGGGGACAGGGATGGGGACAGGATGGGGACAGGGATGGGACAGGATGGGGACAGGATGGGGACAGGATGGGACAGGATGGGGACAGGATGGGACAGGGATGGGGACAGGATGGGGACAGGATAGGGACAGGATGGGACAGGGATGGGGACAGGATGGGACAGGGATGGGGACAGGGATGGGGACAGGGATGGGGACAGGGATGTGACAGGGGTGGGGACAGTTAGGGACAGGGATGGAATGGGGACAGGATGGGGACAAGGCCAGGCCACCCCATCGTCACTCTGTCCCCTCCCACAGAGCAGCGCTGTGGGGACAAACCCTGTGTGTTCGACGCAGGTGAGCTGCGACCCTCTGTCACCTCCCTGTCACCTCCCTGTCACCTCCCTGTCACCTCTGTCACCTCCCTGTCACCTCCCTGTCACCCTCTGTCACCTCCCTGTCACCTCCCTGTCACCCTCTGTCACCTCCCTGTCACCTCTCTGTCACCTCCCTGTCACCCTCTGTCACCTCCCTGTCACCTCCCTGTCACCTCCCTGTCACCTCTGTCACCTCCCTGTCACCTCCCTGTCACCCTCTGTCACCTCCCTGTCACCTCCTGTCACCTGCTGTCACCCTCTATCACCCTTTGTCACCTCTGTCACCTCTGTCACCGCTGACCCCAGTTTGTCCCCCAGGCGGAAGTGTCCCCAGCAATCCCCCCCACCTCACGGGGCTCCTCCTGGCCACCACGGCCCTGGCAGTGGCCACTGGGACCTTCTGAGCCACCAAGGTCACCAAGGCCACCGTGGCCACCAATGTCACCAGGACCTCCTGAGCCACCAAGGCCACCGAGGCCACCGTGGCCACCAATGTAACCAGGACCTCCTGAGCCACCGAGGCCACCATGGTCACTGTGGTCACTGTGGCCACCAGGACCTTCTGAGCCACCAAGGTCACCATGGCAACCATGGCCACCAAGGACACCAGGACCTCCCAAGCCACGAGGCTACCAAAGCCACTGCTGTGGCCACCATGGGCACTTTGGCCACTGTGGCCACCAAGGCCACCAGAACTTCCCGAGCCACTTTGGCCACCAAAGCCACTACTGTGGCCACCATGGTCACTTTGGCCACTGTGGCCACCATGGGCACTGTGGCCACCAAGGACACTAGGACCTCCTGAGCCACAAGGCTACCAAAGCCACTGCTGTGACCACCATGGGCACTGTGGTCACCATGGCCACCAAGGACACCAGGACTTCCCAAGTCACTTTGGCCACCAAAGCCACTATTATGGCCACCATGGGCACTGTGGCCACCAAGGCCACCAGGACTTCCTGAGCCACTTTGGCCACCAAAGCCACTACTGTGGCCACCATGGTCACTTTGGCCACTGTGGCCACCAGGACCTTCTGAGCCACTGAGGTCACTGTGGTCACCATGGCCACCAAGGACACCAGGACTTCCCGAGCCACTGTGGCCACCAAAGCCACTATTATGGCCACCATGGGCACTGTGGCCGCCAAGGACACCAGGAGCTCCTGAGCCACTTGGGCCACCAAAGCCACTGCTGTGGCCACCATGGTCACTTTGGCCACTGTGGCCACCATGGGCACTGTGGCCACCAAGGACACTAGGACCTCCTGAGCCACTGTGGCCACCAAGGTCACCATGGCCACCAAAGACAGCAGGATCCCCTGAGCCACGAGGCTACCAAAGCCACTGCTGTGGCCACCATGGTCCCTTTGGCCACTGTGGCCACCAAGGACACCAGGAGCTCCTGAGCCACTGTGGCCACCAAAGCCACTCCTGTGGCCACCATGGTCACCAAGGCCAGCAGGACCCCTCTGAGCCACAAGGCCACCGTGTGGCCACCAAGACCACCACTGTCCCTGTGGCCACCATGGCCATTGGGCCACTTTGGTCACTGTGGCCACTGTGACCAGTGAGGCCACCAAGGTCACTGTGGCCACCAAGGGCAGGAGAAGGTGACAATGACAGAGCCACCAGGACAGGGGACAGCGCAGGGTGACCCCGGATGTGCCATGGCCACCAATCTTCACTTTTGGGGACGATTTTTGTCCCTTTTCCCATTATTTCCATTTTTTTTTCCAATTATTTTCTTTTATTTTCTTTATTATTTCAATTTTTCTCTCAGATTGTTTCGATTTTTCTTCCTGATTATTTCAATTATTTTTCTGATTATTTCAAATTTTTTCCCAATTATTTCCATTTTTCTCTCCAATTACTTCAATTTTTCTCTCTGATTATTTCCATTTTTCTTTCCAGTTATTTCAATTTTTCTCCCCGAATTTTTCAATTTTTCTCCCCAATTATTTCAATTTTTCTCTCCAATCATTTCAATTTTTCTCCCCAATTATTTCAATTTTTCTTCCCCATTATTTCAATTTTTCTCTCCAATTATTCCAATTTTTCTCCCCAATTATTCCAATTTTTCTCCCCAATTATTTCAATTTTTTCCCAATTATTCCAATTTTTCTTTCTGATTATTTCAGTTTTTCTCCTGATTATTTCAATTTTTCTCCCCAATTATTTCAATTTTTCTCTCCAATTATTTCAATTTTTCTCTCAAATTATTTCAATTTTCCTTCCTGATTATTTCAACTTTTCTCCCCAATTTTTTCAATTTTTCTCTCCAATTATTTCAACTTTCCTTCCCCATTATTTCAATTTTTCTTCCCGATTATTTCAAATTTTTTCCCAATTATTTCGATTTTTTTCCCAATTATTTCAATTTTTTTTCCCAATTATTTCAATTTTTTTCCCAATTATTTCAATTTTTCTCCCCAATTATTCCAATTTTTCTCCCCAATTATTTCAATTTTTCTCTCCAATTATTTCAAATTTTTCCCCATTATTTCAATTTTTCTCTCCAATTATTTCAACTTTTCTCCCCAATTATTTCAAATTTTTTCCTAATTATTTCAATTTTTCTCCCCAATTATTCCAATTTTTTCCCCAATTATTCCAATTTTTTCCCCCAATTATTAAACTGGATTTGCCTCAATCGATGAGTTTTTCCCCAGTTTTATCCCTGAGGAGGAAGAGGAAGAGCAGAGGGAGATTTGGGTGATCTGAAAGTCCTTTTTCACCCCAAACTGCCCCAAAATCCCTGAATTTGAGGGTTGAGGTCTGGATTAGGGGATTTAGACACGAATTAAGGGATTTTAACCTGAATTAATGGATTTCAATCTGAATTAAAGGATTTCAATCTGAATTAAGGGATTTCAATCTGAATTAAGATATTTCAATCCAAATTAAGGGATTTTAATCTGAATTAAGGGATTTTAATCTGAATTAAGGGTTTTTAGTATGAATTAATGGATTTCAACCTGAATTAAGGGATTTTAATCTGAATTAAGGGATTTCAATCTGAATTAATGGATTTCAATCTTAATTAAGGGATTTTAACCTGAATTAAGATATTTCAATCCGAATTATGGGATTTTAATCTGAATTAAGATATTTCAATCTGAACGAAGAGATTTCAATCTGAATTAAGGGATTTCAAACTGAATTAAAGGATTTCAACCTGAATTAAGAGATTTCGATCCAAATTAAGAGATTTCAGTCTGAATTAAGGGATTTTAATCTGAATTAAGGGATTTCAATCTGAATTATGGGATTTTAATCTGAATTAAGGGATTTTAATCTGAATTATGGGATTTCAACCTGAATTAAGGGATTTCAGTCAGCATTAAGGGAGTTAAACCTGAATTAAGGGATTTCAACCTGATTTAGGGGATTTCAATCTGAATTAAGGGATTTCAATCTGAATTAAGGGATTTCAGTCTGAATTAAGGGATTTCAACCTGAATTAAGATATTTCAATCCAAATTAAGGGATTTTAATCTGAATTAAAGGATTTTAAACTGAATTAAGGGATTTTAATCTGAATTAAGGGATTTTAACCTGAATTAAGGGATTTCAATCTGAATTAAGGGATTTGAACCTGAATTAAGATATTTCAATCCGAATTATGGGATTTCAATCTGAATTAAGGGATTTTAACCTGAATTAAGATATTTCAATCCAAATTAAGGGATTTTAATCTGAATTAAGGGATCTTAACCTAAATTAAAGGATTTCAACCTGAATTAAGGGATTTTAGTCTGAATTAAGGGATTTCAACCTGAATTAAGAGATTTCGATCCAAATTAAGAGATTTAAATCCGAATTATGGGATTTTAATCTGAATTAAGGGATTTTAATCTGAATTAAGGCATTTCAGTCAGCATTAAGGGAGTTAAACCTGAATTAAGGGATTTCAATCTGAATTAAAGGATTTCGATCCAAATGAAGAAATTTCAACCAGAATGAAAGGAATTAGGATTGGTTTATGGGATTTCAATCTGAATTAAAGGATTTCAATCTGAATTAAAGGTGTTCAACCTGATTTAGGGGATTTCAACCTGAATTAAGGGATCTTAACCTGAATTAAGGGATTTCAATCTGATTTAAAAGATTTCAATCTGATTTAAAGGATTTCAATCCAAATTAAGGGATTTCAATCCGAATTAAAAGTGTTCAACCTGATTTAGGGGATTTCAATCTGAATTAAAGGATTTCGATCCAAATGAAGAAATTTCAACCAGAATGAAAGGAATTAGGATTGGTTTATGGGATTTCAATCTGAATTAAAGGATTTCAATCTGAATTAAAGGATTTCAATCCAAATTAAGGGATTTCAACCTGAATTTAAGGGATTTCAATCCAAATTAAGGGATTTCAATCTGAATTAAAGGATTTCAATCCGAATTAAGGGATTTCAATCTTAATTAAGGGATTTCAATCCAAATTGAGAAATTTCAACCGGAATGAAAGTAATTAGGATTGGTTTATGGGATTTCAATCTGAATTAAAGGATTTCAATCCGAATTAAAGGTGTTAAACATGATTTAAGGGATTTCAATCTGACAAAGGATTTCAACCTGAATTAAGGGATTTCAATCCGAATTAAAGGGATTCAACCTGATTTAAGGGATTTCAATCTGACAAAGGATTTCAATCCGAATTAAAAGTGTTCAACCTGGTTTAGGGGATTTCAACCTGAATTAAGGGATCTTAACCTGAATTAAGGGATTTCAATCCGAATTAAAGGTGTTAAACCTGATTTAAGGGATTTCAATCTGATTTAAAAGATTTCAACCTGAATTAAGGGATTTCAATCCAAATTAAGGGATTTAAATCCGAATTAAAAGTGTTCAACCTGATTTAGGGGATTTCAACCTGAATGAAAGGATTTCTATCCAAATGAAGAAATTTCAACCAGAATGAAAGTAATTAGGATTGGTTTATGGGATTTCAACCTGAATTAAAGGATTTCGATCCAAATTAAGGGATTTCAATCCAAATTAAGGGATTTCAATCCAAATTAAGGGATTTCAATCTGAATTAAAGGATTTCAATCCGAATTAAAGGATTTCAATCTGAATTAAAGGATTTCAATCTGAATTAAAGGATTTCAATCCAAATTAAGGGATTTCAACCTGAATTAAGGGATTTCAATCTGAATTAAGGGATTTCAATCCGAATTAAAGGAGTTCAACCTGATTTAGGGGATTTCAACCTGAATTAAGGGATTTCAACCTGAATTAAGGGATTTCAATCCAAATTAAGGGATTTCAATCCAAATTAAAGGTGTTCAACCTGATTTAGGGGATTTCAACCTGAATTAAGGGATTTTTTAACCTCTTTAAGGGATTTTGATCCTCTTGGAGCTCCTGACCATCCTGGGGCTCCTGAAAATTCTGGGGTTTTTCGGGTCCTGGTTGTCCCCAGGTGTCCCTCGCTGGTGGCTCCTTGTCCCAAATCCCAGTAAAACCAGTTGGGGTGTCACCTGTCCCCACCAGTGCCCTCCCCTCCTGTCCCAGTCACCCAAACTGGGAGGACACTGGGGTGACCTTGGGGACACCAAGGCCTTCCCAGGGTCGTGGAGGAGGTGACATGTCCCCCTTGGTGTCCCCAGGGCAGGTTTGGAATGTCCCCAGGACAGTTTTTGGGTGTCCCTGTCCCCCCTGGTGTTCCCAGGACAGCTCTAGGATGTCCCCAGGGCAGCTTTGGGGTGTCCCTGTCCCCCTGGTGTCCCCAGGACAGCTCTGGGATGTCCCCAGGGCAGCTTTGGGGTGTCCCTGTCCCCCTGGTGTCCCCAGGACAGCTCTGGGATGTCCCTGTCCCCCCTGGTGGCCCCAGGACAGCTTTGGGGTGTCCCCAGGACAGCTCTGGGATGTCCCTGTCCCCCTGGTGGCCCTGGGACAGCTTTGGGATGTCCCCAGGACAGCTCTGGGGTGTCCCTGTCCCCCTGGTGTTCCCAGGACAGCTTTGGGATGTCCCCAGGGCAGCTTTGGGGTGTCCCTGTCCCCCTGGTGTCCCCAGCACAGCTTTGGGATGTCCCCAGGACAGTTTTGGGATGTCCCTGTCCCCCCTGGTGGCCCTGGAACAGCTTTGGGATGTCCCCAGGACAGCTCTGGTATGTCCCCAGGGCAGGTTTAGGATGTCCCTGTCCCCCTTGGTGTCCCCAGGGCAGGTTTGGGATGTCCCCAGGACAGCTCTGGGACGTCCCTGTCCCCCTGGTGGCACTGGAACAGCTTTGGGATGTCCCCAGGACACCTTTGGGATGTCCCCAGGACAGCTCTGGGATGTCCCCAGGACAGTTTTGGGGTGTCCCTGTCCCCCCTGGTGGCCCTGGAACAGCTCTGGGATGTCCCTGTCCCCCCTGGTGTCCCCAGGACAGCTCTGGGATGTCCCCAGGGCAGGTTTGGGATGTCCCCAGGACAGCTATGGGATGTCCCTGTCCCCCTTGGTGTCCCCAGGGCAGGTTTGGGATGTCCTTGTCCCCCCTGGTGGCCCTGGGACAGCTCTGGGATGTCCCCAGGACAGCTTTGGGGTGTCCCCAGGACAGGTTTGGGATGTCCCTGTCCCCCTTGGTGTCCCCAGGACAGGTTTGGGATGTCCCTGTCCCCCCTGGTGTCCCCAGGACAGCTCTGGGATGTCCCCAGGGCAGCTTTGGGGTGTCCCTGTCCCCCCTGGTGGCCCTGGGACAGCTCTGGGATGTCCCCAGGACAGCTCTGGGATGTCCCTGTCCCCCCGGTGTCCCCAGGACAGCTCTGGGATGTCCCCACCCTACCCGGGTTTGATCCCAAACCCCAAATTCCTCAGATTTCCCAGGAAAATCCATCAGGATTCCCCAAAACTCCACCCAGCGCTTTCCCCCCCCCGAGGTCCCCTCTGTCCCCTTTGTCACCAAATGTCCCCCCAGGGTGTGGCTGCGTCACCGGGAATTTCGGGATTAATTAGCCCTAATTAGGATCGATAGCTCTGCCCTGCTGTCCCCAGGCAGGGGTGACAAGGTCCTGGCTGGTGGCACTTCCTGGTGGCATTTCCTGGTGCCACCTCGGCGCTGGCGCTGGGCAAAGTCCCCTCTGTCCCCATGGGACCTGAAATCCCGGAGTGCGGGATGGGGTGGGGCTGGCCGGGCTGGGGACACTGGGGACACTGGGGACACTGGGGACACTGGGATGGACTGGGAAGACTGGGATGGACATTGGGACACTGGGGACACTGGGGACACTGGGATGGATGGACTGGGGACACTGGGATGGGCATTGGGACACTGGGGACACTGGGGACACTGGGGACACTGGGGACACTGGGGACACTGGGATGGATGGACATGGGGACACTGGGGACACTGGGATGGACTGGGATGGACATGGGGACACTGGGATGGACTGGGGACACTGGGATAGACTGGGGACACTGGGATGGATGGACTGGGGACACTGGGATGGACGGGGGACATTGGGGATACTGGGATGGACTGGGAACACTGGGATGGATGGACAGGGGGACACTGGGGACACTGGGATGGACTGGGGACACTGGGGACACTGGGGACACTGGGGACACTGGGGACACTGGGGACACTGGGATGGGTGGACACTGGGATGGACTGGGGACAGTGGGGACACTGGGATGGACTGGGATGGACTGGGGACACTGGGGACACTGGGATGGATGGACAATGGGATGGACTGGGGACACTGGGATGACATGGGGACACTGGGGACACTGGTATGAACTGGGGACATTGGGATGGACTGGGGACACTGTGATGGATGGACATGGGGACACTGGGGACACTGGGAGGGACATGGGGACATTGGGGACCCTGGGGACACTGGGGACACTGGGGACACTGGGGACATTGGGATGGATGCACCCACGGGGGAGAAGAGCAGCCAGGTGTGAGCTCAGCACCCACAGGTGACATTGACCCCCAAATGGTGACATCGGCACCCAAAGGTGACATCGGCACCCAAAGGTGACACTGATACCCAAAGGTGATACCCAAAGGTGACACCAAAACCCAAAAAGTGACATTGACACCCACAGGTGACCCCAGCACCCAAAGGTGACCACAGCATCCAGAGGTGACATCAGGGTCCCAAAGGTGATATCAGCACCCAAAGGTGACATCGGCACCCCAAAGGTGTCCCCAACACCCCCAGGTGACACCAGTATCCCCAACATCCCCAGGTGTCCCCAAACCCCACAGGTGTCCCCAACACCCAAAAGTGTCCCCAAATCCCAGAGATGTCCCCAACATCCCCAGGTGTCCCCAAATCCCAGAGGTGTCCCCAACACCCCCAGGTGTCCCCAACACCCAACAGTGTCCCCAGCACCCCCAGTGACACCCAGGGCTCCCGCGGTGGCCGCGGCAGGAGCAGAGCCGAGGGTGTGGCACCAGGGTGGCACCAGGGTGACACCAGCCTGGGCCGTGTGGAGAGGGGGTGGTGGCTTTGGGGACAAAGTCCAGGCTGGCAGCACGGCACGGCGTGGCACCGGGTGGCACCGGGTGACATGGAGTGGCACCGGGTGGCACTGGGTGGCATTGGTGACGCAGTGTGGCACAGGGTGACATGCAGTGACACTGGTGTGGCACAGCAGGGTGGCACACGGGGGGTGCCTGGTGACACGGGGTGCCCAGGAAAGTGACACGTGTGACACGCGTGGTGTGCTGTGCCCTGGCCCTGGGGACAGCCTGGCACCCGGAGGTGACACCAGGGTCCCCAAGGCGACATCAGCACCCCAAGGTGACACCAGGGTCTGGCAGGTGACCTCAGTACCCAGAGGTGTCCCCAAAGCCCACAGGTGACCACAACACCCAAAGGTGTCCCGTGGTGTCCCTGGCTGTCCCAGGGATGTCCCAGAGTGTCCCTGGGGTGTCCCATGGTGTCCCATGGTGTCCCAGGATGTCCCCAAAGTGTCCCAGGATGTCCCCAGAGTGTCCCAACGGTGTCCCATGGTGTCCCAAGGTGTCCCAGGGTGTCCCAAGCATGTCCCAGAGTGTCCCAGGATGTCCCCAGAGTGTCCCTGAGGTGTCCCATGGTGTCCCTGGCTGTCCCAAGGATGTCCCAGGGTGTCCCAGGGTGTCCCAAGGATGTCCCCAGTGTGTCCCCGAAATGTCCCAGGAAAGTCCCAGAGGTACCACACTGGGGGTGAATGACCCGGGGATGTCCCAGAGCGTCCCCAGAGTGTCCCCAGAGTGTCCCAGAGTGTCCCAGGGTGTCCCAGAGCGTCCCCAGAGTGTCCCCAGAGTGTCCCAGAGTGTCCCAGGGTGTCCCAGAGTGTCCCCAGAGTGTCCCCAGAGTGTCCCAGGGTGTCCCAGGAGTTCCTGGGTGGGGATTGGATGCCCTGGAGGTGACTTGGGGGTGTCTGGGGATGTCCCAGGGGTGTCCCAGAGTGTCACCAGTGTGTCCCAGACTGTCCCACAGTGTCCCAGGGGTGTCCTAGGGTGTCCCAGAGTGTCACCAGACTGTCCCAGAGTGTCCCCAGAGTGTCCCAGGGGACACCCAGGGTGTCCTAGGGTGTCCCAGAGTGTCACCAGACTGTCCCAAGTTGTCCCTGAGGTGCCCAAGAGTGTCACCAGAGTGTCCCAGGGTGTCCCAGGGGTGTCTGGAGGTGTCCCAGGGGTGACATGGGGTAGCACAGGGTGACATGCAGTGACACAGCCCAGAGCGTGGGACACCCAGAGTGTCACCAGAGTGTCCAGAGTGTCCCCAGAGCATCCCAGAGTGTCACCAGAGTGTCCCAGGGTGCCCCAGAGTGTCCCAGAGTGTCAACAGGGTGCCCCAGAGTGTCAACAGGGTGTCTCAGGGTGTCCCAGAGTGTCCCAGGGTGTCCCAGAGTGTCACCAGAGTGTCCCTGGTGTGTCCCAGGAGCTCCCGGGTGGGGATCGAGTGTCCTGGAGGTGACTTGGGGGTGTCTGGGGATGTCCCAGGGGTGTCCCAGAGTGTCCCACAGTGTCACCAGACTGTCCCAAGTTGTCCCTGGGGTGCCCAAGAGTGTCACCAGAGTGTCCCAGGGTGTCCCAAGGGTGTCTGGAGGTGTCCCAAGGGTGTCCCAGGGGTGACATGGGTTGGCACAGGGTGACATGCAGTGACACAGCCCAGAGCGTGGGACACTCAGAGTGTCACCAGAGTGTCCAGAGTGTCCCTGGAGTGTCCCAGAGTGTCCTCAGAGTGTCCCAGAGTGTCCCCAGAGTGTCCCAGAGTGTCCCAAGGTGTTCTTGGGGTGCCCCAGAGTGTCCCCAGAGTGTCACCAGAGTGTCCCAGGGTGTCCCAGAGTGTCCCAGGGTGTCCCAGGAGCTCCCGGGTGGGGATTGGGTGCCCTGGAGGTGACTTGGGGGTGTCTGGGGATGTCCCAGGGGTGTCCCAGAGTGTCCCAGAGTGTCACCAGGGTGTCCTAGGGTGTCCCAGAGTGTCACCAGACTGTCCCAGAGTGTCCCAAGGTGTCCCTGGGGTGCCCCAGAGTGTCACCAGAGTGTTCCAGGGGTGTCCCAGGGTGTCCCAGGGGTGACATGGGTTGGCACAGAGTGACATTCAGTGACACAGCCCAGAGCATGGGACACCCAGAGTGTCACCAGAGTGTCCCAGAGTGTCCCACAGTGTCCCAGAGTGTCCCAGAGTGTCCCACAGTGTCCCAGAGTGTCCCCAGAGTGTCCCAGGGTGTCCCAGGAGCTCCCGGGTGGGGATCGAGTGTCCTGGAGGTGACTTGGGGGTGTCTGGGGATGTCCCAGGGGTGTCCCAGAGTGTCCCCAGAGTGTCCCAGGGGACACCCAGGGTGTTCTAGGGTGTCCCAGAGTGTCACCAGACTGTCCCAGAGTGTCCCAAGTTGTCCCTGAGGTGCCCAAGAGTGTCACCAGAGTGTTCCAGGGGTGTCCCAGGGTGTCCCTGGGGTGTCCCAGAGTGTCCCAGGGGTGACATGGGTTGGCACAGGGTGACATGCAGTGACACAGCCCAGAGCGTGGGACACCCAGAGTGTCACCAGAGTGTCCCAGAGTGTCCCACAGTGTCCCCAGAGTGTCCCCAGAGTGTCCCAGGGGTGTCCCAGAGTGTCCCAGGGTGTCCCTGGTGTGTCCCAGGAGCTCCCGGGTGGGGATCGAGTGTCCTGGAGGTGACTTGGGGGTGTCTGGGGATGTCCCAGGGGTGTCCCAGGGGTGTCCCAGCGTGTCCCAGTGTCCCCAGAGCTGTCGCGGGGCTGTCGCGGGGCTGTCGCGACAGTGGCGGGGGTGCGGGCGCAGCCCTGGCCCCGCGGGGTGAATGAATCGTTAACCCGAGCCAATCTCAGCCCGGGCCAATCAGTGCCAGCCCCGGGCGAGTTTTACAGCCTGGCAGCCCCGCGGCCACCCCAGTGCCACCCCAGTGCCACCCCAGTGCCACCACCGCCGCCACCGCCACCGCTGCCACCCCGCCATGCCCGCGCCGTGGCTGCTGCTGGCCCTGGCGCTGCCCGCCGCGCTGGCCGTGCCAGCCGGACAGCGAGCCGCGGCCACCCCCGAGGTGGCCCTGGTGGCCCTGGAGGCGCTGGTGGCGTCGGGCTCGGGCAGGGTGGCCCGAGGGACACTGGTGGCCCTCGTGGCGAGCGCGGCTGGCCGTGCGCAGTGCCAGCGCGAGCCGTGCGGAGAGGTGAGGCGGCGCCCGGGGACGGCGACAAAGGGGACAAAGTCCGGGTGGCACCGAGGGGGGGTGGGGAGGGGGTGGGGGAGGGGAGGGGGATGTGACCCCTGGGAGGGGGGGACAGGTGGGGCTGTGGCAGCTGGGTGTAGCACCTGTGTGTGGCACCTGGGGCACCTGGGACACCTGTGCCATCGGCACTGTGTGTCACCTGTGCCACCTGTGCCATCGGCACTGTGTGTCACCTGTGCCGCCTGTGCCAGGCTGTGTGTGACATGTCACACCGTGCCATGTGTCCTGTGTGTGCCACCTGTGCCGTGTGCAGTGTGTGTCACCTGTGTCACCTGTGGGTGACATGTCGTGAGTGCCACGTGTCCTGTATGTGATTTGAGCGCAGTGTGTGTCACCTGTGCCACCTCTGCCACCTGTGCCACACCATTTGTGTCATGAGTGCCATGTGTGCTTTGAGTGCCACCTGTGCCGTGTGCAGCGTGTGTCACCTGTGTCACCTGTGGGTGACATGGGGTGAGTGCCACATGTCCTGTATGTGCTTTGAGTGCAGTGTGTGTCACCTGTGCCACCTGTGTCACCTGTGCCACGCCTTTGTGCCATCAGTGCCACGTGTCCTGTGTGTGCCACCTGTGCCGTGTGCAGCGTGTGTCACCTGTGTGTGACATGGCATGAGTGCCACGTGTCCTGTGTGTGCTTTGAGTGCCACCTGTGCCACCTGTGTGTCACCTGTGTGTCACCTGTGCCACCTGTGCCAGGCCGTTTGTGACATGGCATCAGTGCCATGTGTGCTTTGTGTGCCACCTGTGCCACCTGTGTCAGGTCATGAGTGCCATGTGTCCTGTGTGTGCCACCTGTGCCGTGTGCAGCATGTATGTCACCTGTGCCATCTGTGTCACCTGTGCCACCTGTGTGTGACATGGCATGAGTGCCACATGTCCTGTATGTGCTTTGAGTGCAGTGTGTGTCACCTGTGCCACCCGTGTCGCCTGTGCCACGCCTTTGTGCCATCAGTGCCACGTGTCCTGCGTGTGCCACCTGTGCCGTGTGCAGCGTGTGTGCCACCTGTGTGTCACCTGTGCCACCCGTGGCACCTGTGTGTGACATGGCGTGAGTGCCACATGTCTGTGTGTGCTTTGTGTGCCACCTGTGCCACCTGTGCCACCTGTGCCACCTGTGCCAGGCTGTTTGTGCCATGTCACACTATGCCGTGTGACCTGTGTGTCCTGTGTGTGCCACCTGTGCCACCTGTGTGTGCCACCTCTGTGTGCCACCTGTGTCACCTGTGCCACGCCTTTGTGCCATGAGTGCCACGTGTCCTGTGTGTGCCACCTGTGTGTGACATGGCGCAATGTGCCATGTGTCCTGTGTGTGCTTTGTGTGCCACCCGTGTGTCACCTGTGCCACCTGTGTCACCTGTGCCAGGCTGTGTGTGACATGTCACACCGTGCCACGCGTCCTCTGTGTGCTTTGTGTGCCACCTGTGCCACCCGTGTGCCACCTGTGCCACAGGTGTCCCATGACCCTTGTCCCCCTGTCCCCCGTGCCACCCTGTCCCCACGCCTGACGCTGTCCCTGTCCCCGCAGTGTCCCTCGGTGCCAACCCTGCTGTCCCTGGCCGGGAAGTCCCCGGGTGACACCGCTGGGCTCGAGGCCACCGAGCTGTCCTGGCTGGGGGCAGCTGTGGTGGCCACGCTGAGTGACCCCCCGGGGACCTGCGGGGACAGCGATGGGGACATTGATGGGGACAGCGATGGGGACAGCAATGGGGACACCGAGGCCACCAAAGGTCCCTGGGCCAGCCGTGTCCTTGCCCTGCACCGGGAGTTCGCCGCTGATGTCACTGCCAATGTCACCGCCGATGTCACCGCCAATGTCACCGCTGATGTCACTGCCAATGTCACCACCAATGTCACCGCCAATGTCACTGCCAATGTCACCACCAATGTCACCGCTGATGTCACTGCCAATGTCACCGCCAATGTCACCGTCGTTGGCCACGGTGGCCCCGGGCTGAGGGAGGTGGCCAAGCTGCTGGCAGCCATCGAGCCCAACTACCGCGGTGACAATGACAGTGACAGTGACCACCAGGTGAGGGACATGGGGACAGGGGGGTGTGGGATGGGGGGACGTTGGGGACATTGGGGACATTTGGGATATTGGGGGTTTTGGGGACTTTGGGGACACATTGGGAACATTGGGGGATTTGGGGATATTGGGGAATTTGGGGATTTAGGGGACTTTGGGGACACTGGGGACACTGTGGGTGTGGTCATTGCTGTGGGGACATGCGGCCTGGGGAGGTGACAAAGGTCACACTGTGTCCTGAGGAGGTGACACACCTGTCACTGCCAGCACTGCCCGGTGCCTGGTGTCACTGTGGCCACGTCTGGGAGTGGAGGTGACACAGTGACCGATGGGTGACACAGTGACCTCTGAGCGACACAATGACCCCAGGTGACCCCAGGGTGACCCCAGGTGACCCCAGGGTGACACGGTGACCCGTGGCTGTCACAGGTCTGCCTGGACGCTCAGGGGGTGCTGGCAGCCACCGCCACGGTGTCCCCAAGGGTGGGGACAGGACGGCTGCTGGTGGCACTCGGGGTCCTGCTGCTGCGCGGCCATCGCCTCTGCCCTGGGGACAGCGGGGACAGCAGGGACATCGACAGCAACCTTGGGGACATCGGTGACACCATCAGGCACCGTGGGGACATGGACAGCCACCTTGGGGACACCAAGATGTGGCACTGCGGGGACACTGGTGACACTGCCACCCGTCACGGGGACATGGACATCCCCCTTGGGGACACCGGTGACATGGACACTCATCATGGGGACACTGGTGACATCAACACCCCCCGTGGGGACATGGACAGCCGGGATGGTGACATCGACCCCGAGGACATCACCTGTGGGGACACTGAGAGCCACCAAGGGGACATCAAAGGCCACCAAGGGGACACCGAGAGCCGCCATGTCCCCACAGTCCCCAGCCCCTGGTCTGGGGACACAGACAGAGGTGACAATGTCACTGTCCCCATGGCCACCAACAGCACTGACACTGTGGAGAAACTCAGCGCCACCCAGAGTGAGTGGGGACAGGATGGGGACAGGATAGGGACAGGGATGGGGACAGGATGGGACAGGGATGGGGACAGGATGGGGACAGGGATGGGGACAGGGATGGGGACAAGATGGGACAGGGATGGGGACAGGGATGGGGACAGGATGGGACAGGATAGGGACAGGGATGGGGACAGGGACAGAGACCAGGATGGAGACAGTGTCCCTGCTGTCCCCCTGTCCCTGACCCTGCTGTCCCCATGTCCCCTGTCCCCCGTCCCTGTCCCTGTCCCTGTCCCTAACTGTCCCCATCCTGGCCCCATCCCTGTCCCCATC
>NC_139482.1:152148243-152177846 GCF_008360975.1 Lichenostomus cassidix | reverse complement strand
GGGACAGGGATGGGGACCGGATGGGGACAGGGATGGGGACAGGGATGGGGACAAGATGGGACAGGGATGGGGACAGGGATGGGGACAGGATGGGACAGGATAGGGACAGGGATGGGGACAGGGACAGAGACCAGGATGGAGACAGTGTCCCTGCTGTCCCCCTGTCCCTGACCCTGCTGTCCCCATGTCCCCTGTCCCCCGTCCCTGTCCCTGTCCCTGTCCCTAACTGTCCCCATCCTGTCCCCATCCCTGTCCCCATCCCTGTCCCTGACCTTGTCCCTGTCTCCCTGTCTCTGTCCCTGTCCCTGTCTCCCTGTCCCTGTCCCTGTCCCTGTCTGCCTGTGTCCCTGTCCCCGTCCCTGTCCCTGTCCCTGTCCCTGACCCCCTGTCCCTGTCCCTGTCCCTGACCCCCTGTCCCTGTCCCTGTCGCAGGGTACGTGCTGGGGACACTGTCGGGGCTGGCGCTGGCGCTGGTGCCGCTGGTGGCGCTGGCCCTGGTGCTCTGTCCCCGCTGCCCCGCCTGCTGCCGCTGTCCCCGCTGTCCCCGATGTCGCCAATGTCGCCGCTGGCCGCGGGGCTGCTGGCGCCCCCTGCTGGACGGGCTGGCGGCTGGCGCGCTGAGCGGAGATGCGCTGCTGCACGTGCTGCCGCAGGTGGGGACATTGGGGACATTGGGGACATTGGGGACATTGGGGACATTGGGGATAATTGGGACAGTGGGGACACTGGGGACATTGGGGACATTGGGGACATTGGGGACACTGGGGTGTTGGGGACATTGGGGACATTGGGGACGTTGGGGACACTGGGGACACTGGGGACATTGGGGATGTTGGGGACATTGGGGACACTGGGAACTTTGGGGACACTGGGGACACTGGGGACATTGGGGACATTGGGGACATTGGGGACATGGGGACATTGGGGATAATTGGGACATTGGGGACACTGGGGACATTGAGGACGTTGGGGACATTGGGGACACTGGGGACACTGGGGACATTGGGGATAATTGGGACATTGGCGACATCGGGGACACTGGGGACATTGGGGACATTGGGGACAT
Source organism: Lichenostomus cassidix (assembly GCF_008360975.1). Classification (NCBI taxonomy): domain Eukaryota; kingdom Metazoa; phylum Chordata; class Aves; order Passeriformes; family Meliphagidae; genus Lichenostomus; species Lichenostomus cassidix. The sequence goes on along the minus strand of NC_139482.1, from coordinate 152,176,780 downwards.
TGGGGACATTGGGGACACTTGGGACACTGGGGACACTGGGGTGTTGGGGACATTGGGGACATTGGGGGGACATTGGGGACACTGGGGACATTGGGGACACTGGGGACATTGGGGATATTTGGGATATTTGGGACATTGGGGACACTGGGGACATTGGGGACACTGGGGACACTGGGGACATTGGGGATTTGGGGACATTGGGGACACTGGGGACACTGGGGACACTGGGGACAATGGGGACATTGGGGCCATTGGGGACATTGGGGACATTGGGGACATCGGGGACACTGGGGACATTGGGGACATTGGGGACACTGGCGACATCGGGGACAATGGGGACATTTGGGGACATTGGGGATAATTGGGACATTGAGGACATCGGGGACATTGGGGATAATTGGGGACACTGGGGACATTGGGGACACTGGGGACACTGGGGACATTGGGGACATTGGGGACACAGGGGACATCGGGGACATTGGGGACACTGGGGACACTGGGGTGTTGGGGACATTGGGGGGACATTGGGGATAATTGGGACATTGGGGACACTGGGGACATTGGGGATAATTGGGGACATTGGGGACACTGGGGACATGGGAGGGACACGGGGAGACATTGGGGACACTGCTGGGACATTGGGGACATGGGAGGGACACAGGGGGACACTGGGGACACTGTGGGGGCAGGGGGCACACGGGGGGACATGGGGGACACTGTGGGGACACTGTGGGGACACTGTGGGGACACTGTGGGACACTGGGGGAGACACGGAGGGACACTGGGGACACGAGGGGGGACACTGGGGACCCAGGGGGGCACACGGGAAGGGACACTGGGGACACGAGGGGGGGTGACACCGACTCCACTGGTGTCCCCGCGGTGTCCCCGCAGGCGCTGGGCATCCACGGCCACTCGGAGGTGACACCCGAGGAGCACGGAGGTCCCCAAGGTCCCCCCTGGGAGATGCTGGCAGTGCTGGGGGGACTTTACGGGGGCTTCGTGCTCGAGCGGCTGCTGGGGGGGCTGGGGACAGCCCCGGAGGAGGTGGGGACATCGGGGACATCGGGGACATCGGGGTGACGTGGGGGGACATGGGGTGCATCGGGGACATGGGGGCAATGGGGGACATGGAGGCACATCAGGGGACATCGGGGCATGGGGTGACATGGAGGGGACATGGGGGACATGCATGAAGGAGTTATGGGGACATGGGGTGACAGAGGGTCATCAGGGGACATCGGGGACATGGAGGACATGGGGATAATGTGGGACATGGGTGACTTTGGGACATCAGGGACATCCGGGGACATCAGGGGACGTGGGGGGGATAATGAGGGGATAATGTGGGACATGGGGTGACTTTGAGGACATCAGGGGACATCGGGGGACATGGAGGTGACATGGAGGGACATCAGGGGACATGGGGGGACATGGAGGGGACATGGAGGTGACCTGGGCGACACGGAGGTGACATGAGGGGACAAGTGACAAGAGGGACACGGGGATAATGGGTGACATGGGGTGACTTGGGACATCAGGGACATCAGGGGACATGGAGTGACATGGGGCGACGGGGGACATGGGGACATGCAGGAGACATTAGGACATGGGGACATAGAGGGCCATGGAGAGGGTAATGGGGGGATAATGTGGGACATGGGGGTGACTTTGGGGCCATGAGTAGGACATCAGGGGACATCAGGTGACATCAGGGGACATCAGGGGACATGGGGGGCGATGGGAACCCCCCGGGGAGGGTATGGGGTGGGCCGTGGGGAGGACTTGGGGGGCTTTTGGCACCCCGAGTTTTGGGGTGGGGGCTGCAGGGGGGGTGACGACTCTGGGCGTTTTGGGGACGATTTTGGGGTACAGCCCCCCCCTCCTCCCCCCCCGCAGGTAAAGGATGGAGACCCCAGCCCTGACCCCGCCCAGAGCACGCAGGAGCTGCGCCCCCCCGGTACGACCCCAAACCCCCCCAAAATTCCCCAAATCCCCCCAAATTCCCGCCCTACGACCCCCCCAGCCCCCCCGGTAAAAGGGGGTGGTCGCGACCCAGGTGGGACTCGAACCCACAATCCCCAGCTCCGGAGGCTGATGCCTTGTCCATTAGGCCACTGGGCCGTGCGCGCGGCAATGCCGCCCAGCGCCACCTGGGGGCGCTGCTGGGACCCCCGGGGACACGAGGGGGACTGGGGGGACCCGAGTGACCCGTGGGTGGCCCCAGGTGACCCCGGGTGAGCCGTGGGTGGCCCCAGGTGACCCCGGGTGAGCCGTGGGTGTCCATAGGTGACCCCGAGTGACCCGTGGGTGTCCCCAGGTGCCGGTGGGTGGCCCCAGGTGACCACAGGTGTCCCCATGGGGTCCTGGGAGTGACCCGTGGGTGTCCCCAGGTGCCGGTGGGTGGCCCCAGGTGACCACAGGTGTTCCTATGGGGGCCTGGAAATGACACGTGGGTGTCCCCAGGTGACCCCAGGTGACCCATGGGTGTTCCCAGGTGACCCCGGGTGACCCGTGGGTGTTCCCAGGTGACCCATGGGTGACCCGTGGGTGACCCCGAGTGACCCGTGGGTCTCCCTAGGTGTCCCCAGGTGACCCCGGGTGACCCGTGGGTGTCACTGGGTGACCCGTGGGTGACCTTTAGGTGTTCCCAGGTGACCCGTAGGTGTCACTAGGTGCCTGTAGGTGACCCGTGGGTGTCACTGGGTGACCTTTGGGTGCTCCCAGGTGACCCATAGGTGTCACTAGGTGCCCGTGGGTGACCCGTGAGTGACCCGCGGGTGCCCTGTGATAACTCCTGTCTCTCCCGCTGTCTCTGCCCTGTCCCCCCCGTGTCCCCGTCTGTCCCTGTGTGTCCCCGCTCGGCAGGCTCGGGCTCCGCGCAGGCGCTGTTGCTGTCGGCAGGGGGCGCTGTGCACCGGCTGGCCGATGGGCTCGCGCTCGGCTCCGCCTTCGCCACTTCCGGCAGCGCGGGGGCGGCCGCGGGGGCGGGGCTAGTGCTGCACGAGCTGCCGAGAGCCTTCGGTGAGGGGCGGGGCTTGGGAATGGGCGGGGCTTGGGCAAGGGGCGGGGCTAAGGGAACGGGCGGGGCTAGTGCTGCACGAGCTGCCGAGAGCCTTCGGGAATGGACGGGGCTTGGGAAAGGGGCGGGGCTTAGGAAAGGGGCGTGGCTTGGGGAATGGGGCGGGGCTAGTGCTGCACGAGCTGCCGAGAGCTTTCGGTAAGGGGCGGGGCTTGGGGAATGGGGCGGGGCTAAGTGAAGGGCGGGGCTAGTGCTGCACGAGCTGCCGAGAGCATTCGGGAAGGGGCGGGGCTAAGGGAAAGGGGCGTGGCTTGGGCAAGGGGCGGGGCTAGTGCTGCACGAGCTGCCGAGAGCTTTCGGGAATGGGCGGGGCTTGGGAAAGGGGCGGGGCTTGGGGAATGGGGCGGGGCTAAGGGAATGGGCGGGGCTAGTGCTGCACGAGCTGCCGAGAGCCTTCGGTGAGGGGCGGGGCTAAGGGAAAGGGGCGGGGCTTGGGTCGAGGGGCGGGGCCTGGGAGGGCAGAGGGTCCCATCCGGGGGGCGCGGAGGGTGTTTCGGTCCCTCTGTCCCCGCAGGTGACACTGTCCCGTTATTCGGGTTCAGGGTGTCTCAATGTCCCTCTGTCCCCACAGGTGACGCTGTCCCGTTCTTTGGGGACAGGGTGTCTCAATGTCCCTCTGTCCCCGCAGATGACACTGTCACTGTCCCGTTATTCGGGCTCAGGGTGTCTCAATGTCCCTCTGTCCCCGCAGGTGACATTGGGGCTGTCCCGTTATTTGGGGACAGGGTGTCTCAGTGTCCCTCTGTCCCCACAGGTGACACTGTCCCGTTATTCGGGCTCAGGGGGTCTCAATGTCCCTCTGTCCCCACAGGTGACACTGTCACTGTCCCGTTATTTGGGTTCAGGGTGTCTCAATGTCCCTCTGTCCCCGCAGGTGACACTGTCACTGTCCCGTTATTTGGGTTCAGGGTGTCTCAATGTCTCTGTCCCCGCAGGTGACATTGGGGCTGTCCCGTTATTTGGGTTCAGGGTGTCTCAGTGTCCCTCTGTCCCCACAGGTGACACTGTCCCATTATTTGAGCACAGGGTGTCTCAATGTCCCTCTGTCCCCACAGGTGACACTGTCCCGGTATTTGGGCTCAGGGTGTCTCAACGTCCCTCTGTCCCCGCAGGTGACACTGTCCCGGTATTCGGGGACAGGGTGTCTCAGTGTCCCTCTGTCCCCGCAGGTGACGCTCTGGTGCTGTCGCAGTCCGGCCTGGGGACGCGGCGGGTGGTGGCGCTGGCGGCGGCGGGGTCACTGCCGGTGGTCCCGGGGGTGGTGACAGGGCTGGCGCTGGGGACAGCTCCTGCGGCTCGCTCCTGGCTGGGGGCGCTGGGCGGGGGCTTCCTGCTGCACCTGGCGCTGTGTCACATGGTGAGGGATATGGGGACGTCGGGGACACTGGGGACACTGGGGACACTGGGGACATTGGGGACACTGGGGACATTGGGGACACTGGGGGCATTGGGGACATTGGGGACATTGGAGACATTGGGGATGTTGGGGACATTGCGGGCATTGGGGATGTTGGGGGGCATTGGGGATATTGGGGACATCGGGGATATTTGGGACATTGGGGACGTTGGGAGTTCCTGCTGCACCTGGCGCTGTGCCACATGGTGAGGGACATGGGGACACTGGGGACATTGGGGACACTGGGGACATTGGGGATGTTGGGGACATTGGGGACATTGGGGACATTGGGGACATCAGGGCTTCCTGCTGCACCTGGCACTGTGCCACATGGTGAGGGACATGGGGGACATTGGGACATTGGGGACACTGGGGACACTGGGGACACTGGGGACATCGGGGACATTGGGGACATCGGGGACATTGCGGACATTGGGGACATTGGGACCTTGGGGACATTGGGGATTCCTGCTGCACCTAGCACTGTGCCACATGGTGAGGGACATGGGGACACTGGAGACATTGGGGATGTTGGGGACACTGGGGACACTGGGGACATTGGGGACACTGGGGATATTGGAGACCTTGGGGACACTGAGGACACTGCTCTGCCAGCTGTGCCAGCTGTGCCCCACCTGCCGTGTCACATTCCACCTGTGCAATCCCGTGGGTTCCCCCCGTGCCACCCCCCATCCCTCAGGTGTCCCTCAGGTGCCCCCAGGTGTCCCCCAGGTGACCTGCAGGTACTCGCAGGTATCTCAGGTGACGTCAGGTGTCCCCCAGGTGTCCCCCAGGTGTCCCCCAGGTGTCCCCCAGGTGCTCCCAGTTGCCCCACAGGCATCCCCTAGCTACTCTCAGGTGTCCCCCAGGTGTCCCCAGGTGTCCCATAGGTACTCTCAGGTATTTCAGGTGTCCCCCAGGTGACCCCCAGGTGACACTCAGGTATCTCAGGTGACATTCAGGTGTTCCCCAGGTGCCTCTCAGGTATCTCAGGTGACCCCCAGGTGACACTCAGGTATCTCAGGTGACACTCAGGTGTCCCCCAGGTGTCCCCAGGTGCCTCTCAGGTATCTCAGGTGACCCCCAGGTGACCCCCAAGTGTCCCGTAGGTACTCTCAGGTGTCCTGTAGGTACTCTCAGGTGCCTCTCAGGTATCCCAGGTGACACTCAGGTATCTCAGGTGACTCTCAGGTGACTCTCAGGCGTTCCCCAGGTGCCAGCCATGCTCTCGGTGAGGACAGGTAACCCCTGGGCGCTGCTGGCTCTGCAGAGCTCGGGGCTCCAGGTGTCCCCAGGTGTCCCCCAGGTGTCCCCAGGTGCTCTGTAGGTACTCTCAGGTGTCCCATAGGTACACTCAGGTATCTCAGGTGACCCTCAGGTGTTCCCCAGGTGTGCTGTAGGTACTCTTGGGTGACTCTCAGGTGCCTCTCAGGTGCCTCTCAGGTGTCCCCAGGTGACTCTCAGGTATCTCAGGTGACCCTCAGGTGTCCCTAGGTGACTCTCAGGTATCTCAGGTGACTCTCAGGTGACCCTCGGGTGTTCCCCAGGTGCCAGCCATGCTCTCGGTGAGGACAGGTAACCCCTGGGCGCTGCTGGCCCTGCAGAGCTCGGGGCTCCAGGTGTCCCCAGGTGTCCCCAGGTGTCCCTAGGTGACTCTCAGGTATCTCAGGTGACTCGCAGGTATCTCAGGTGCCTCTCAGGTGTCCCCAGGTGACTCTCAGGTATCTCAGGTACTCTCAGGTGTCCCATAGGTACTCTCAGGTATCTCAGGTGACCCTCAGGTGTTCCCCAGGTGCCAGCCATGCTCTCGGTGAGGACAGGTAACCCCTGGGCGCTGCTGGCCCTGCAGAGCTCGGGGCTGCTGGGGGGATGGGCGATGCTGCTGCTGCTGGCGCTGGGTGAGGAGGGGGGGGCGCACTGACCCCTCCCCCACCCCGCCACCCCCCCCCGACATCCGGATCGGCGGGAATCGGCGCCTGGAACACACCTGGATACACCTGGATACACCTGGAACACACCTGGATATACCTGGATACACCTGGATATACCTGGACACACCTGGATACACCTGGATATACCTGGAACACACCTGGATATACCTGGATAGACCTGGAACACACCTGGATAGACCTGGATACACCTAGAACACACCTGGATATACCCGGAACACACCTGGACACACCTGTATATATCTGGAATACACCTGGATACACCTGGACACACCTGGAGCCGGCCAGGGTCACCCCCTGCGACCCCCAGGGGGTGGGAATGGGAGAAATAAAGACGGAGATGGAGTTGGAATCCTGGATTGGGATTTGGGGGAAACTGGGGGTCACTGGGGGTCACTGGGGTCACTGGGGGGTCACTGGGAGGTTACTGGGGGTCACTGGGGACACTGGGGGGGGCAGAAGCCCCATAGGGCTTTAGGGGCCCATAGGGGCTGGGGGGAAACCCTTGGGGAGTGTATGGAACTTATGGGGTGCAGCTCCTTTCCGGGGGGTCCAGGGCCCCTGTAGGGTGTGAGATCCCTGTGGGGTGCAGGGACCCTATGGGGTGCAGAGACCCTATAAGGTGGGAGACCCCTGTGGGGTGCAGGGACCCTATGGGGTACAGACCCTTTTTGGGGACATCCAAAGCCCCTATAGGGTGTCAGACCCATATGAAGTGCAAGGTCCCAAAGGGGTGCAGCCCTTTTTGGGGTGTCCAGGTTCTCTATAAGGTGTGAGACCTCTATGGGGTGGAGCCCCTTTTGGGGTCATACAAGGTCCCTATAGGGTACAGCCCCTTTTGGGGACATCCAAAGCCCCTGTAGGATGTTGGATCCCCTATGGGGTGCAGGGACCCTATGGGGTACAGACCCTTTTTAGGGACATCCAAAGCCCCTATAGGGTGTGAGATCTCTATGGGGTGCAGGGTCCCTATGGGGTACAGACCCTTTTGGGGACATCCAAAGCCCCTATAGGATGTGAGACCCCTATATGGTGCAAGGTCTCTATGGGGTGCAGCCCTTTTTGGGGTGTCCAGGTTCCCTATAAGGTGTGAGACCCCTATAGGTTGCAGCCCCTTTTGGGGTCGCACAAGGTCCCTATAGGTTGTAACCCCTTCTGGGGTCCAGCACCCCTCTAGACCCACTAGACAATGCAGCCCCTATAAAGTGTGGGACCGCTATGGGGTGCAGCCCCTTTTTTGTGGGGTTCAGGCTCTCTGTGGGGTGCAGCTCCATTTGGGGAGCTCCAGCACCCCTCCGTACCCTTTCCCCAGGGGGTTCAGACCCCTTTTTTGGGTTCCAGGACCCCCCTATCCCCCCCAAAATCCCGTAAAGGGTCGATGGGTGGTTTATGGGGTGCAGAGACTCCTCCGGAGGTCCCGAGTTCGAATCCCGCCGGCGCTGGAGGACTAAACGCCTCTATGGTAAAGGCCGGAGCGGCCGCGCCGGCGCCTTTCTGGCCCAACTTCCGGTCTCACGTCCGGCATCTCTGTGGCGGCGGCGGCGGCGGCGGGAACGGGCCGTGTGAGAGCGGTGAGGGGGGAACGCGAATTTGGGGGATTTGGGGGATTTTGGGGGGTTTTGGAGGGTGAGAGGGGAGCGGAGAGGGAAGTTTGAGGGGTTTGTAGGGATGGAAGGGGCGGCGGAGGGAGATGAGGGTGGGTTGGGGGTGTGAGGGGAGATTTGGGGATTCGTGAGGGGAAGATTGGGGCGTCTGAAGGGGAAAATTTAGAGAGGTAATTTTAGGGGGGGTCTGAGAGTTTTTTTTTAGGGTTTTTTGGGTTTTTTTGGTGGATCGGGGAGCTCATGTGGGGATAATTGGGTTTTGAGCGACTGAGAGGAGATTTGGGGATTCGTGAGGGGAAGATGGTGAGGTCTGGAGGAGAAAATCTGAATGGTTTTTTTGGGGATTCTGAGGAATTTTTTCTGGGATTCTGAGGGTTTTTTGGAGGTTTTTTGGGGTTCTTTGGGATAATTAGGTTTTGAGGCACTGAGGGGAGATTTTAGGATTCGTGAGGGGAAGATGTTGAGGTCTGTGTGGGAAAATGTGGAGAGGTATTTTTTTGAGGATTCTGAGGAGTTTTTTTGGGGTTCTGAGGGTTTTTTTTGGGATTTTTTTTGGGTTTTTTGGGTAGATCAGGGGTTCATGAGGGATAATAGGGTTTTGAGGGGCTGAGGGGAGATTTGGGGATTCATGAGGAGAAGATTTGTGGGGTCTGGGGGAAAGAATCTGTAAGGCTATTTTAAGGGATTCTGAGGAGGTTTTTTTGGATTCTGAGGGTTTTTTTTGGGTTTTTTTGGGTTCTTTGGGTAGATCAGGGAGCTCATGGGGAGATAATTGGGGTTGAGGCTTTTTGAGGGGCTGAGGGGAGATTTGGGGATTCGTGAGGGGAAGATTGAGGAGGACTGAGGAGAAAATTTGTAGGGGAATTTTGAGGATTCTGAGGAATTTTTTGGGGGGTTTTTTTGGGTTTTTTTGGATGGATGAGGGTTCATGTGGGGATAATTGGGATTTGAGGCACTGAGGGAAGATTTGGGAATTCGTGAGGGGAAGATAGTGAGGTCTGGAGGGGAAAATGTGGAGAGGTATTTTTTTGAGGATTCTGAGGAGTTTTTTTGGGGTTCTGAGGGTTTTTTTTGGGGTTTTTTTTTGGGTTTTTTGGGTAGATCAGGGGTTCATGTGGGGATAATTGGGTTTTGAGGGGCTGAGGGGAGATTTGGGGATTCGTGAGGAGAAGATTTGTGGGGTCTGGGGAAAGAATCTGTAAGGCTATTTTAAGGGATTCTGAGGAGGTTTTTTTGGGATTCTGAGGGTTTTTTTTGGTTTTTTTTGGGTTCTTTGGGTAGATCAGGGAGCTCATGTGGGGATAATTGTGTTTGAGGCACTGAGGGGAGATTTGGGAATTCGTGAGGGGAAGATTGTGGAGGACTGAGGAGAAAATTTGTAGGGGAATTTTGAGGATTCTGAGGAATTTTTGGGGGGGGGTTTGGTTTTTTTATTTTTTTGTTTTTTTGGATGGATGAGGGTTCATGTGGGGATAATTGGGTTTTGAGGCACTGAGGGGAGATTTGGGGATTCGTGAGGGGAAGATGTTGAGGTCTGTGTGGGAAAATCTGAATGGTTTTTTTGGGGATTCTGAGGAGTTTTTTTGGGGGGGTTCTGAGGGTTTTTTGGAGGTTTTTTTGAGGATTTTTTTGGGGTTATTTGGGGGCTCATGTGGGGATAATTAGGTTTTGAGGCACTGAGGGGAGATTTGGGATTTCGTGAGGGGAATATTGAGGAGGACTGAGGGGAAAATTTGTAAGGGAATTTTGGGGGATCTGAGGGGTTTTTTGGGGGTTCTTTGGGGTATTTTAGGGGCTCACGGGTTCCGAGGGGGCTGAGGGGAGATTTGGGGATTCTCTGGTGGGAAAAATCTGTGGGAATCTTAGGGGAAAATATGGGATTGGAGTTGCTCTGGGTGGCTCGTGCCACATTCCCATTTTTGGGGCAATTCCTCCCTTTTTCAGGTCTTCCTCTCCCTTTTCTCACCGATTTTCCTATTTTTTTATTGTTGTTTTTTCTCCCTTTTCTCTCCCCCAGCCCCCCGAGGTCCCGCCGTGCCCCCAGGATTTTTGGGGTTTTTTTGGGGTTTTTTGGGTGCAATGTACGCCGTGTACAAGCAAACCCATCCTCCCACGGGGTTGGAATTTTCCCTTTATTGCCATTTCTTCTCGGCGGCTGAGAGGAATTTGGTTGTCGCTGGAACTTCGCAGCTCTTCGTCTATCGGCTGAACCACGACCCCGAGGTGAGCCCAAAAACTGACCCCAAAACTGACCCCAAAAGCGCCCCAAAAACCCTAAACACTGACCCTAAAAACGCCCTAAAACACCCTAAAAACTAACCCCAAAAACACCTCAAAAACTGACCCAAAAACACCCCAAAAACCCTAAACACTGACACTAAAAACCCTAAAAACCGACCCTAAAAACACCTCAAAAACTGACCCCAAGGTGAGCCCCAAACACCCCAAAAACTGACCCAAAAACACCCCAAAAACCCTAAAAACCGACCCTAAAAACGCCCCAAAAACCCTGAAAACTGACCCCAAAAACCCCAAAATCCGACCCTAAAAACCCTAAAAACTGACCCCAAAAACACCCTAAAAACCCTAAAAACTGACCCCAAAACTGACCCTAAAAACCCTAAAAACTGACCCCAAAACTGACCCTAAAAACCCCTAAAACTGACCCTAAAAACCCTATAAACTGACCCCAAAGTGACCCCAAAAACCCCAAAAGTGACACCGAAACCAACCCCAAACTGACCCCAAAACTGACTCAAAAATCCCTAAAAACTGACCCCAAAACTGACCCCAAAAACCCTAAAAAGTGACCCTAAAACTGACCCCAAAAACCCTAAAAACTGACCCCAAAACTGACCCTAAAAACCCTAAAACCTGACCCTAAAAACACCCCAGAAACACCCCAAAATCTGACGCTAAAACTGACACTAAAAACCCCAAAAACTGCCCTGAAAACCCCCAAAATCTGACCCGAAAACCCCCAAAACTGACCCCAAAAACTGACCCTAAAGACCCCCAAACTGACACCAAAACAGATGCTAAAAACCCCAAAACTGACCCCAAAACGGACTTCAAAAGTGACCCCAAAAACCTCAAAAGTGACCCCAAAAAGTGACCCCACAAACTGACCCCAAACTGACCCCATGACTGACCCCAAAAGTGACATTAAAAACCCCAAAATTGGCCCTAAAACTGACTGCAAAAACCCTAAAAACTGACCCTAAAAACCCCCAAAACTGACCCCTAAACTGACGCTAAAAACACCAAAAAGTGACCCCAGAAAAACCCAAAATTTGTGCCCAAAAGTGACCCCAAAAACCTTGGAAACTCACCCTAAAAACCCCCAAAAACTGATCCCAAAACTGACCCCAAAACTGATGCTAAAACCCCAAAAGTGACCCCAAAACCCCCAAAAAGTGACCCGAAAACTGACCCCAAATGGATCCCCTAACTGACCTCAAAATTGACATTAAAGACCCCAAAACTGACCCCAAAACTGACCACAAAAACTCTAAAAACTGACCCTAAAACCCCCCAAAACTGACCCCAAAACTGACAATAAAAACTCCCAAAATTGACCCCAAAACAGACCCCAAAACTGACTCCAAACTGACCCTAAAAACCCCAAAACTGACTTGAAAAACCCTAAAATCTGACTCTAAAATTGACCCCAAAAACCCCAAAAAGTGACCCCAAAACTGACCCCAAACTGATCCCATAACTGCCCCCAAAACTGACCCCAAACTGACACTAAAAACAGCAAAAAGTGACCCCAAAAACCCTAAAAACTTACCCTAAAAACCCCCAAAACAGACCCCAAAACTGACAATAAAAACCCCAAAACTGACCCCAAACTGACCCCAAAAACCCCAAAATCTGACCCCAAAAGTGGCCCTAAAACTGACAATAAAACCCCAAAAAGTGGCCGCAAAAAACCCTAAAAACTGACCCTAAAAACCTAAAACCTGACCCCAAAACTGACCCCAAAACCCCCAAAATCTGACCCCAAAATTTGAGCCCAAAACTGACCCCCATAACCCTAAAAACTGACCCTAAAATCCCCAAAACCTGACCCCAAAACCCCCAGAAACTGACCCCAAAAGTGACCCCAAAAACCCCAAAAAGTAACCCCAAAACCCCCAAAATCTAACCCCAAAAGTGACCCTAAAACTGACAATAAAACCCCAAAAACTGACCCCAAAAACCCCAAAAAGTGACCCCAAAAACTGACCCCAAAAGTGACCCTAAAAACCCCACAATTTGAGCCCAAAAGTGATCTCAAAAACCCCAAAAGTCACCCCAAAAACCCCCAGAAAATGACCCTAAAAACCCCCAGAAAATGACCCCAAAAACCCCAAAAACTGACCCTAAAAACCTCCAAAACTGACCCCAAAACCCCTCAAAATCTGCAAAAACACCCCAAAAGCCAAAACTGACCCTAAAAACACCCAAAACCACCCTAAAACTGACCCCAAAAACCCCAAAATCTGACCCCAAAACCCCAAACTGACCCCAAAAACCTCAAAACTGACCCCATTAACGCCCAAAACTGACCCTAAAAACCCCAAAACTGACCCCAAAACCCCAAAACAGACCCTAAAACCCCCAAAACTGACCCAAAACCCTAAACTGACCAAAAACCCCAAAATCTGACCCCAAAAAACCCCAAAATCCGACCCTAAAAACCCTTAAAACTGACCCCAAAAACCTCAAAATCTGACCAAACACAAATCTGATCAAAAAACTTCAAAATCACCCCAAAACCCCAAAACATCACTGAACCCAACAAAGGCCCAAAAGACCCCAAAACTGACCCCAAAACCCCCAAAATCTGACCCCACAAAAAACACCCCAAAACTGACCCCAGAAACCCTAAAAACAGCCAAAAAGCCCCAAAACTGACCCCAAACCCCCAAAAAACCCAAAAACTGACCCCAAAAACACCCCAAAAACCCCAAAATCTGACCCTAAAAACCCCAAAACTGACCCCAAAACTGACCCAAAAACCCCAAAACTGACCCAAAACCCCAAAACTGACCCCAAAAATCCCCCAAAACTGACCCAAAACCCCAAAACTGACCCCAAAACCCCCAAAATCTGATCCAAAACCCCAAAATGACCCCAAAAATCCCCAAAACTGACCCCAAAAACCTCAAAATCTGACCCCAAAAACCCCCAAATCTGATCCAAAACCCCCAAAATCTGACCCTACATACCCCAAAACTGACCCCAAAAACCCCAAAATCTGACCCCAAAAACCTCAAAACTGACCCCAAAAACCCCAAAACTGACCCAAAAAACACCCCAAAAACCCCAAAACTGACCCCAAAACCACCCCAAAATCTGACCCCAAAAACCCCAAAACTGACCCCAAAAACCCCAAAATCTGACCCCAAAACCACCCCAAAATCTGACCCCAAAACTGACCCCAAAAACCCCAAAACTGACCCCAAAACCCCCAAAATCTAACCCCAAAAGTGACCCTAAAACTGACAATAAAACCCCAAAAACTGACCCCAAAAACCCCAAAAAGTGACCCCAAAAACTGACCCCAAAAGTGACCCTAAAAACCCCACAATTTGAGCCCAAAAGTGATCTCAAAAACCCCAAAAGTCACCCCAAAAACCCCCAGAAAATGACCCTAAAAACCCCCAGAAAATGACCCCAAAAACCCCAAAAACTGACCCTAAAAACCTCCAAAACTGACCCCAAAACCCCTCAAAATCTGGCTATAGAAACACCCCAAAAGCCTTAAAACTGACCCTAAAAACACCCCAGAAACACCCCAAAATCTGACCCTAAAACTGACCCCAAAAAGTGACCTCAACAGTGACCCTAAAAACCCCCAAACTGACCCCAAAACTGACCCCAAAAACCCCAAAACCACCCCAAATTCCCAGGATTTTGGGCAATTTTGCTGATTGATTGTTTTCTCTCGCAGGGAGCTGGAAAAGGCGACAGGAATGGGGGTGAGTGAGTCAGTTTTGGGGGATTTGGTGATTTTGGGGTCATTTCCTCCTTTTTTGGGAAATTTCCTTCCTTTTTGGGGTGATTTCCTTCATTTGTTGGGGTAATTTTGTCCCTTTTTGGGACAATTTTCTGATTTTTGGGGTGATTTCCTCCCATTTTTGGGTCGATTTCCTTCATTTTTGGGATGATTTCCTTCATTTTTGGGTCGATTTCCTCCCTTTTTGGGTTATTTCCTCCCTTTTTGGGTTGATTTCCTTCATTTTTGGGGCAATTTCCTCCCATTTTGGGGGCAATTTCCCCTTTTTTGGGTTGATTTTCTCCTTTTTGGGGTGATTTCCTTCCTTTTTGGGATGATTTCCTTCATTTTTGGGGTGATTTCCTCCATTTTTGGGTTTATTTCCTTCATTTTTGGGGCAATTTCCTCCCATTTTGGGGGCAATTTCCCCTTTTTTGGGGGGATTTTCTCCTTTTTGGGGTGATTTCCTTCATTTTTGGGGTGATTTGCTTCATTTTTGGGTTGATTTCGTCCCTTTTTGGGGCAATTTCCCCGTTTTTGGGTTGATTTCCTCCATTTTTGGGTTGATTTTCTGCCTTTTTGGGTTGATTTCCTCCCTGTTTTGGGTAATTTCCTCCATTTCTGGGTTGATTTCCTCTCTTTTTGGGATGATTTCCCCATTTTGGGGCAATTTCCCCATTTTTGGGGTGATTTCCTCCATTTTTTCATATTAAATGACAATTAAAGGGGAAAAAACCCAATTAATCAGAAAAAAAACAGGAAAAAATTCAAAAATCAACCCCAAAACCTCAATTAAAAACATCAATTCCAATTTTATTATCTCATCCAAATTTTAGGCAAAAATTAAAATCCAAAACCATCCAATTAATCAGAAAAAATCAGAAGAAAATCAAAAATAAACCCCAAAATCCCAATTTGGGAAACTCAACCCCAAATTTTGGGATCTCATCCCAATTTTAGGTCACAATTAAAACCAAAACCATCCAATTAATCAGAAAAAATCCGGAGAAAATCAAAAACAAATCCCAAAACCTCAATTAACGACATCAACCCAATTTTAGGATTTCATCCCAATTTCAGGTAAAAATTAAAATCCAAAACTACCTAATTAATCAGAAAAAATCAGAAAAAACCAGAAAAAATCAGAAAAAATTCAGAAAAAAATCAGAAAAAAATCAGAAAAAAAATCAGAAAAAATCAAAAACAAATCCCAAAATCCCAATTTGGGAAACTCACTAATTTGGGATCTCATCCCAATTTTAGGTAAAAATTAAAATCCCAAAACCAACCAATTAATCAGAAAAAATCAGAAAAAATCAGAAAAAAAAAATCAGAAAAAATCAGAAAAAATCAGAAAAAATCAGAAAAAATCAGAAAAAAAATCAGAAAAAAATCGAAAAAAATCAGAAAAATCAGAAAAATCAGTAAAAATCAAAAAAAACGAAAAAAATCAGAAACAAACAGAAACAAATCAGAAAAAATCAGAAAAAAATCAGAAAAAATCAGAAACAAATCAAAAACAAATCCCAAAATCCCAATTTGGGAAACTCAACCCCAATTTTAGGATCTCATCCCAATTTTAGGTAAAAATTAAACCCAAAACCACCTAATTAATCAGAAAAAATCAGAAAAAAATCAGAAAAAATCGGAAAAAAAATCAGAAAAAATCAGAAAAAAATCAGAAAAAAATCAGAAAAAAATCAGAAAAAAAATCAGAAAAAATCAAAAACAAATCCCAAAATCCCAATTTGGGAAACTCAACCCCAATTTTAGGATCTCATCCCAATTTTAGGCAAAACTTAAACCCAAAACCACCAAATTAACCAGAAAAAATCCCAAAAAAATCAAAACCCAACCCCAATGAACCCCAAAATCCCCAATTTTCTCACCCCAAAACCTCTTCAAACACCCCAAACACCCCAAAAAAACCCCTAAAATTCCCAAATTTTCCCCCCAGAGGGCAAAGGTCACCGGGAGAAGCTGGAACTGGTGGCTTCATTCTCGTTTTTTGGCAATGTGATGTCCATGGCGAGTGTGCAGCTGGCTGGAGCCAAGAGGGATGCTTTGCTGCTGAGCTTCAAGGATGCCAAGGTGAGGCAAAACCCCAAAAAAATCCCAAAAATAGGTCAGAAGATGGGACTGGGGGGCAAAAAATAGCATGGGGTGGGAGGAAATCCCAAAAAAATGCCAAAATAACCCCAAAAATACACCCTCAATCCCAAAAATAGCCCAAAAAAACCCCAAAATAGCCCAGAAATACCCCCTGGAGCCCATATAAAACCCATAAATATACCCTGGAGCCCAAAAAAACCCCAAAAATAGACCAGAAAATGGGACTGGGGGGCAAAAAATAGCATGGGGTGGGAGGAGATCCCAAAAAATCCCAAAAAATGTCCCAAAAATACACCCTGGATCTCAAAAAACCAAAAAAATGGCCCAAAAATACATCCTGGAGCCACAGAAAACCCCTGGGTTGGGAGGAGATCCCAAAAAACCCCAAAAAATATCCAAAAAATACACCCTGGAGCCCAAAAATACACCCTGGAGCCCAAAAAAACCCCAAAAATACACCAGAAAATTGGCCTGGGGGTTAAAAAAAATTCTGGGTGGGAGGAGATCCCAAAAAAATCCCAAAAAATCCCAAAAATAGGTCAGAAGATGGGACTGGGGGGCAAAAAATAGCATGGGGTGGGAGGAGATCCCAAAAAAATCCCAAAAAATGTCCCAAAAATACATCCTGGAGCCCAAAAACCCCTAAAATACCCCAAAAAAATCATCCTGGATCCCAAAAAACCCCAAAAATAGCCCAAAAATACCCCCTGGATCCCAAAAAATCTTTCTGGGGTGGAGGGATAGAAGTGGGATGAGGTTTTCTCCCCATTTTTTGGGTTTTGTCCCCATTTTTTTGGGTTTTCTCCTCATTTTTTTGGGTTTTTTCCCCATTTTTGGGGTTTTCCTCCTGATTTTTGGGTTTTCTCCCCATTTTTGGGGTTCTGTTGATAACTTTGGGGGTTTTTTTCCTCCATATTTGGGGTTTTCTCCCCATTTTTGGGGTTTTCCTCCTGATTTTTTTGGGTTTTCTCCCCATTTTTGGGGTTTTCTTCCTGATTTTTGGGCTGTTTTCCCTGATTTTTGGGGTTTTTCTCCTGATTTTTGGGGTTTTCCTCCTGATTTTTGGGGTTTTCTCCTGATTTTTGGGTTTTCTCCCCATTTTGGGGTTTTCTCCCCATTTTTGGGGTTTTGTCTCCATTATTTTTGGGGTTTTCTCCCCATTTTTGGGGTTTTCTCCCCATTTTTGGGGTTTTCCTCCTGATTTTTGGGGTTTTCTCCCCATTTTTGGGGTTTCTCCCCATTTTGGGGTTTTCTCCCCAGTTTTGGGGTTTTCTCCCCATTTTTGGGGTTTTCTCCCCATTTTTTGGGGTCCTGTTGATAACTTTGGGGATATTTTTCCTCCATATTTGGGGTGCTGTTCCTGATTTTTTGGGTTTTCTCCCCAGTTTTGGGGTTTTCCTCCTGATTTTTGGGGTTTTCCTCCTGATCTTTGGGTTTTCTCCCCAGTTTTGGGGTTTTCTTCCTGATTTTTGGGCTGCTTTCCCTGATTTTTTTGGGGTTTTTCTCCTGATTTTTGGGGTTTTCCTCCTGATTTTTGGGCTGCTTTCCCTGATTTTTTTGGGGTTTTTTCCCCATTTTTGGGTTTTCCTCCTGATTTTTGGGGTTTTCTCCCCATTTTTGGGGTTTTCCTCCTGATTTTTGGGGTTTTCTCCCCAGTTTTGGGGTTTTCTCCCCAGTTTTGGGGTTTTCCTCCTGATTTTTGGGGTTTTCTTCCCATTTTTGAGTTTTCTCCCCATTTCTGGGTCTGTTTCCCCTGATTTTTGGGTTATTTTCCCTGATTTTTGGGGTTTTTCCCCATTTTTTGTGTGTTTCTCCCCATTTTTAGGGTGTTTTTCCCCTTTTTTTTGGGTTTTCTCCCCATTTTTGGGTGTTTCTCCCCATTTTTTGTGTATTTTCCCTGATTTTTGGGTTATTTTCTCTGATTTTTGGGGTTTTTTCCTCTGATTTTTGGGTTTTCTCCCCATTTCTGGGTCATTCTCCCCATTTTTTGGTGTGTTTTTTCCCCATTTTTGGGTTATTTTCCCTGATTTTTGGGGTTTTCTCCCCATTTTTGGGTTGTTTCTCCCCATTTCTGGGTGTGTTTTCCCTGAATTTTGGGTGTTTTTTCCCTGATTTTTGGGGTTTTCTCCCCATTTCTGGTGACTTTTCCCTGATTTTTGGGTGTTTTTCCCCATTTCTGGGTTGTTTCTCCCCATTTCTGATCTGTTTTCCCTGAATTTTGGGTTATTTTCCCTGAACTTTGGGGTTTTTTCCCTGAATTTTGGGTGTTTTTTCCCCATTTCTGATCTGTTTCCCCTGATTTTTGGGTTATTTTCCCTTATTTTTTTGGGTTTTCTCCCCATTTTTTTGAGTTTTCTCCCCATTTCTGGGTCTGTTTCCCCTGATTTTTGGGTTATTTTCTCTGATTTTTGAGTTATTTTCTCTGATTTTTGGGTTATTTTCCCTGATTTTTGGGGTTTTTCCCCATTTTTGGTGTGTTTCTCCCCATTTTTAGGGTGTTTTTCCCCTTTTTTTGGGGTTTTCTCCTCATTTTTTTGGGTTTTCGCCCCATTTTTAGGGTGTTTCTCCCCATTTTTTGTGTATTTTCCCTGATTTTTGGGTTATTTTCTCTGATTTTTGGGTTTTTTTCCTCTGATTTTTGGGTTTTCTCCCCATTTCTGGGTCATTCTCCCCATTTTTTGGTGTGTTTTTTCCCCATTTTTGGGTTATTTTCCCTGATTTTTGGGGTTTTCTCCCCATTTTTGGGTTGTTTCTCCCCATTTCTGGGTGTGTTTTCCCTGAATTTTGGGTGTTTTTTCCCTGATTTTTGGATGTTTTTCCCCATTTCTGGGTTGTTTCTCCCCATTTCTGATCTGTTTTCCCTGAATTTTGGGTTATTTTCCCTGAACTTTGGGGGTTTTTCCCCATTTTTGGGTGTTTTTTCCTCATTTCTGATCTGTTTTTCTTGATTTTTGGGTTATTTTTCCTTATTTTTTTGGGTTTTCTCCCCATTTTTTTGAGTTTTCTCCCCATTTCTGGGTCTGTTTCCCCTGATTTTTGGGTTATTTCCCCTGATTTTTGGGGTTTTCCCCCATTTTTTGTGTGTTTCTCTCCATTTTTAGGGTGTTTTTCCCCTTTTTTTTGGGGTTTTCTCCTCATTTTTTTGGGTTTTCTCCCCATTTTTGGGTTGTTTCTCCCCATTTTTTGTGTATTTTCCCTGATTTTTGGGTTATTTTCTCTGATTTTTGGGGTTTTTTCTCTGATTTTTGGGGTTTTCTCCCCATTTCTGGGTCATTCTCCCCATTTTTTGGGTGTGTTTTTCCTCATTTTTGGGTTATTTTCCCTGATTTTTTTGGGTTTTCTCCCCATTTTTGGGTTGTTTCTCCCCATTTCTGGGTGTGTTTTCCCTGAATTTTGGGTGTTTTTTCCCTGATTTTTGGGGTTTTCTCCCCATTTCTGGTGACTTTTCCCTGATTTTTGGATGTTTTTCCCCATTTCTGGGTTGTTTCTCCCCTTTTTTTTTGGCTTTTCCCCCAATTTTTTTAACTTTTTCCCTATTTTTTGGTGTTTTTTCCCCATTTTTTTTGTGTTTTTTCCCCATTTTTTGGTATTTTTTCCCCATTTTTTGGTGGTTTTTCCCTTTTTTTTTTTTTGCATTTTTTCCCCATTTTTTTGGGATTTCTCCCCATTTTTTGGGGTTTTTCCCCCAATTTTTGGTATTTTTTCCCCATTTTTTTTGCTTTTTTCCCTCCATTTTTGGGGATTTTTCCCCAGTTTTTGCTGTTTTTTCCCCATTTTTTGGTTTTTTCCCCCAATTTTTTTAACTTTTTCCCTATTTTGGGGGGTTTATCTCCATTTTTTGGTATTTTTTTCCCCATTTTTTTTGTATTTTTCCCCATTTTTTGGTGTTTTTCCCCCATTTTTTCCCCATTTTTTTTTGCATTTTTTTCCCCATTTTTTGGTGTTTTTTCCCCATTTTTTGGGGTTTTTTTCCCCATTTCTTTTCTCTTTCCCTGAATTTTGGGTTATTTTCCCTGAACTTTGGGGTTTTTTCCCTGAATTTTGGGTGTTTTTTCCCCATTTCTGATCTGTTTTCCCTGATTTTTGGGTTATTTTCCCTGATTTTTGGGGTTTTTCCCCATTTTTGGTGTGTTTCTCCCCATTTTTAGGGTGTTTTTCCCCTTTTTTTTGGGTTTTCTCCTCATTTTTTTGGGTTTTCTCCCCATTTTTAGGGTGTTTCTCCCCAGTTTTTGTGTATTTTCCCTGATTTTTGGGTTATTTTCTCTGATTTTTGGGTTTTTTTCTCTGATTTTTGGGTTTTCTCCCCATTTCTGGGTCATTCTCCCCATTTTTTGGTGTGTTTTTCCCCATTTTTGGGTTATTTTCCCTGATTTTTGGGGTTTTCTCCCCATTTTTTTGAGTTTTCTTCCCATTTCTGGGTCTGTTTTCCCTGAATTTTGGGTTATTTCCCCCAAATTTTGGGTTTTTCCCCATTTTTCGTGTGTTTCTCCCCATTTTTAGGGTGTTTCTCCCCATTTTTTGTGTATTTTCCCTGATTTTTGGGGTTTTTTCTCTGATTTTTGGGTTTTTTTCTCTGATTTTTGGGGTTTTCTCCCCATTTCTGGGTCATTCTCCCCATTTTTTTGTGTGTTTTTCCCCATTTTTGGGTTATTTTCCCTGATTTTTTTGAGTTTTCTCCCCATTTTTTTGAGTTTTCTCCCCATTTCTGGGTGTGTTTTCCCTGAATTTTGGGTGTTTTTTCCCTGATTTTTGGGGTTTTCTCCCCATTTCTGGTGACTTCTCCCTGATTTTTGGGTGTTTTTCCCCATTTCTGGGTTGTTTCTCCCCATTTCTGATCTGTTTTTCCTGATTTTTGGGTTATTTTTCCTTATTTTTTTGGGTTTTCTCCCCATTTTTTTGAGTTTTCTCCCCATTTCTGGGTCTGTTTCCCCTGAATTTTGGGTTATTTTCCCTGATTTTTGGGGTTTTTCCCCATTTTTTGGGTGTTTCTCCCCATTTTTAGGGTGTTTTTCCCCTTTTTTTTGGGTTTTCTCCTCATTTTTTTGGGTTTTCGCCCCATTTTTTGGGTGTTTCTCCCCATTTTTTGTGTATTTTCCCTGATTTTTGGGTTATTTTCTCTGATTTTTGGGTTTTTTTCCTCTGATTTTTGGGTTTTCTCCCCATTTCTGGGTCATTCTCCCCATTTTTTGGTGTGTTTTTTCCCCATTTTTGGGTTATTTTCCCTGATTTTTGGGGTTTTCTCCCCATTTTTGGGTTGTTTCTCCCCATTTCTGGGTGTGTTTTCCCTGAATTTTGGGTGTTTTTTCCCTGATTTTTGGGGTTTTCTCCCCATTTCTGGTGACTTTTCCCTGATTTTTGGGTGTTTTTCCCCATTTCTGGGTTGTTTCTCCCCATTTCTGATCTGTTTTCCCTGAATTTTGGGTTATTTTCCCTGAACTTTGGGGTTTTTTCCCTGAATTTTGGGTGTTTTTTCCCCATTTCTGATCTGTTTTCCCTGATTTTTGGGTTATTTTTCCTTATTTTTTTGGGTTTTCTCCCCATTTTTTTGAGTTTTCTTCCCATTTCTGGGTCTGTTTCCCCTGATTTTTGGGTTATTTTCTCTGATTTTTGAGTTATTTTCTCTGATTTTTGGGTTATTTTCCCTGATTTTTGGGGTTTTTCCCCATTTTTGGTGTGTTTCTCCCCATTTTTAGGGTGTTTTTCCCCTTTTTTTTGGGTTTTCTCCTCATTTTTTTGGGTTTTCGCCCCATTTTTTGGGTTGTTTCTCCCCATTTTTTGTGTATTTTCCCTGATTTTTGGGTTTTTTTCTCTGATTTTTGGGTTTTTTTCTCTGATTTTTTGGGTTTTCTCCCCATTTCTGGGTCATTTTCCCCATTTTTTGGTGTGTTTTTCCCCATTTTTGGGTTATTTTCCCTGATTTTTGGGGTTTTCTCCCCATTTTTTTGAGTTTTCTCCCCATTTCTGGGTGTGTTTTCCCTGAATTTTGGGTGTTTTTTCCCTGATTTTTGGGGTTTTCTCCCCATTTCTGGTGACTTTTCCCTGATTTTTGGATGTTTCTCCCCATTTCTGGGTTGTTTCTCCCCATTTCTGATCTGTTTTCCCTGAATTTTGGGTTATTTTCCCTGAACTTTGGGGTTTTTTCCCTGATTTTTGGGGTTTTTTCCCCATTTTTTGTGTGTTTCTCCCCATTTTTAGGGTGTTTTTCCCCTTTTTTTTGGGTTTTCTCCTCATTTTTTTGGGTTTTCTCCCCATTTTTGGGTTGTTTCTCCCCATTTTTTGTGTATTTTCCCTGATTTTTGGGTTATTTTCTCTGATTTTTGGGTTTTTTCCTCTGATTTTTGGGTTTTTTCCTCTGATTTTTGGGTTTTCTCCCCATTTCTGGGTCATTCTCCCCATTTTTTGGTGTGTTTTTCCTCATTTTTGGGTTATATTCCCTGATTTTTTTGGGTTTTCTCCCCATTTTTTTGCGTTTTCTCCCCATTTCTGGGTGTGTTTTCCCTGAATTTTGGGTGTTTTTTCCCTGATTTTTGGGGTTTTCTCCCCATTTCTGGTGACTTTTCCCTGATTTTTGGGTGTTTTTCCCCATTTCTGGGTTGTTTCTCCCCATTTCTGATCTGTTTTCCCTGAATTTTGGGTTATTTTCCCTGAACTTTGGGGTTATTTTCCCTGAACTTTGGGGTTTTTCCCCTGAATTTTGGGTGTTTTTTCCCCATTTCTGATCTGTTTTCCCTGATTTTTGGGTTTTCTCCCCATTTTTTTGCGTTTTCTCCCCATTTCTGGTCTGTTTTCCCTGAATTTTGGGTTATTTCCCCCAAATTTTGGGTTTTTCCCCTGATTTTGGGTGTTTTTTCCCCAGCTCTCCGTGGTGGAATACGACCCAGCCACTCACGACCTCAAGACTCTCTCTCTGCACTACTTCGAGGAGCCTGAGCTGCGGGTGAGACCTGAAAACTCCCAAAATTCCCAAAATTCCCCCCAAAATTCCCAGTTTTCCACCTCAGGATGGATGTCAGGATTCCCAGGACCCTCAAAAATCCCAAAAATTCCCATTTTTTCCCTCTCAAGATGGAAAAATGGGTCCTCAGACATCCCAAAAATCCCAAAAATTCCCATTTTTTCCCCTCAGGATGGAAAAATTTCCTTTCCTAGCATCCCAAATATCCCAAAAATCCCCAAAAAATTCCCATTTTTCCTTCTCAGGATGGATGTCAGGATCCCCAGAACCCTCAAATATCCCAAAAATTCCCCAAAAATTCCCATTTTTTTCCCTCAGAATGGAAAAATTTCCTTTCCTAGCATCCCAAATATCCCAAAAATCCCCAAATAATTCCCATTTTTCCACCTCAGGATGGATGTCAGGATTCCCAGGACTCTCAAAAATCCCAAAAATCCCCCCAAAATTCCCATTTTTCCCTCTCAGGATGGATGTCAGGATTCCCAGGACCCTCAAAAATCCCAAAAATCCCCAAAAATTCCCATTTATTTTCTCTCAAAATGGAAAAATTGGCTTTCCCAGCATCCCAAATATCCCAAAAATTCCCATTTTTCCCCTCAGAATGGAAAATTTTGCTTTCCTAGCATCCCAAAAATCAAAAAAATTCCCATTTTTCCATCCCAGGATGGATGTCAGGATTCCCAGGGTCCTGAAAAATCCCAAAATTCCCAAAAAATCCCATTTCTTTTCTCTCAGAATGGAAAATTTGGCTTTTTTAGCATCCCAAATATCCCAAAAATCCCAAAAATTCCCATTTTTTCATCCCAGGATGGATGTTAGGATTCCCAGGGTCCTGAAAACTCCCAAAATTCCCAAAATTCCCCCCAAAATTCCCAGTTTTCCCTCTCAGGATGGCTGTCAGGATTCCCAGGGTCCTGAAAAATCCCAAAATTCCCAAGAAATCCCAAAAATTCCCATTTTTCCCCCTCAGAATGGAAAAATGGGTCCTCAGATATCCCAAATATCCCAAAAATCCCAAATAATTCCCATTTTTCATCCCAGGATGGAAAAATGGACTCTCAGACATCCCAAATATCCCAAAAATCCCCAAAAATTCCCATTTTTTTCCCCTCAGAATGGAAAAATTTCCTTTCCTAGCATCCCAAATATCCCAAAAATCCCCAAAAAATTCCCATTTTTTCATCCCAGGATGGATGTCAGGATTCCCAGGACTCTCAAAAATCCCAAAAATCCCCAAAAATTCCCATTTTTCCCTCTCAGGATGGAAAAATGGGTCCTCAGGTATCCCAAATGTCCCAAAAATTCCCATTTTTCCCCTCAGAATGGAAAAATTTGCTTTCCTAGCATCCCAAATATCCCAAAAATCCCCAAATAATTCCCATTTTTCATCCCAGGATGGAAAAATGGACTCTCAGACATCCCAAATATCCCAAAAATCTCCAAATAATTCCCATTTTTCCACCCCAGGATGGATTTTGGGATTCCCAGGACTCTCCCAGCATCCCAAATTTACCAAAAAATCCCCAAAAAATCGAAATAATTCCCTGTTTTCCCTCTCAGGATGGAAAAAGGGACCCTCAGATATCCCAAAAATCCCAAAAAATTCCCATTTTTTCCATCCTAGGATGAATTTTTCAGGTTTCTCTCTCCATCCCACATTCCCAAATCCCAGTTTTTTGGGTTTTTCTGTCTTTCCCACCATCCCAAATCCCATTTTTTCCATCCCAAATCCCATTTTTTTTGAAGTTTTTCTCCATCCAGTGTCTCTCTAACATCCCAAATCCCATTTTTTCCATCCCAAATCTCTGATTTTTGGGTTTTCTGTCTTTCCCACCATCCCAAATCCCATTTTTTGGAGGTTTTCCTCTCTCCAGTGTCTCTCTAACATCCCAAATTCCCATTTTTTTGGGATTTCCTGTCTTTCCCACATTCCCAAATCCCATTTTTTCCAATCCCAGGATGAATTTCAAGGTTTCTCTCTCTCTCCCACCACCCCAAATCCCATTTTTCAGGTTTCTCTCTCCATCCCACATCACCAAATCCTGTTTTTTCAGGACAGATGTGGTTTTGGGATTTCCTCTCCATCTCACCATCCCAAATCCCAATTTTTTGGGTTTTCCTGTCTTTCCCACCATCCCAAATTCCCATTTTTTCCATCCCAGGATGAATTTCAAGGTTTCTCTCTCCATCCCACATCCCCAAATCCCATTTTTTTGAGGTTTTCCTGTCTCCAGGGTCTCTCTAACATTCCCAAATCCCAATTTTTTGGATTTTTCTGTCTCTCCCACCATCCCAAATCTCCGATTTTTGGGTTTTTCTGTCTTTCCCACATTCCCCAATCCCATTTTTTGGGATTTCCTGTCTCTCTAACCATCCCAAATCCCATTTTTTGGGTTTTCCTGTCTTTCCCACCATCCCAAATCCCATTTTTTCCATCCCAAATCCCATTTTTATGAGGTTTTCCTCTCTCCAGTGTCTCTCTGACATCCCAAATCCCATTTTTTTGAGGTTTTTCTCCATCCAGTGTCTCTCTCACATCCCCAATCCCATTTTTTCCATCCCAAATCCCATTTTTCCATCCCCAATCCCATATTTTCCAGGATGGCTTTGTCCAGAACGTTCACACTCCCCGTGTCAGAGTCGATCCCGACGGTCGCTGTGCAGTGATGCTGTGGGGTGGATTTTGGGATTTCCTGTCTTTCCCACCATCCCAAATCCCATTTTTTGGTTTTTCTGTCTCTCCCACCATCCCAAATCTCCGATTTTTGGGTTTTCCTCTCTCTCCCACCATCGCAAATCCCATTTTTTGGGATTTTCTGTCTCTCCCACCATCCCAAATCCCATTTTTTTGGATTTCCTCTCCATCCCACCATCCCAAATCCCATTTTTTCCATCCCAAATCCCTTTTTTTTGGATTTCCTCTCCATCTCACCATCCCAAATTCCCATTTTTTCCATCCCAAATCCCATTTTTTCCATCCCCAATCCCATTTTTTCCATCCCAAATCCCATTTTCTCCATCCCCAATCCCATTTTTTTGGATTTCCTCTCCATTTTTCCATCCCAAATCCCATTTTCTCCATCCCAAATCCCACCATCCCAAATTCCCATATTTTGCAGGATGGATTTGTCCAGAACGTCCACACTCCCCGTGTCAGAGTCGATCCCGACGGTCGCTGCGCAGTGATGTTGATCTACGGAACTCGCCTGGTTGTTCTCCCTTTCCGCAGAGATTCTCTGGCTGACGAGCACGAGGGGCTGGTGGGAGAGGGGTGAGTCATCCTGGGGCTTTTTTGGGGCTTTTTTGGGGCAGTTTTGGGGCAGTTTTGGGGCCTTTTTATCCCCTTTTTAGCCATTTTTATAAGTTTTTTTAATACCCTTTTTATACATTTTTAATGCATTTTTATCCCCTTTTTAGACCATTTTATATCCATTTTTATACCCTTTTTATCCCCTTTTCATCCATTTCTTATACTTTTTCAAATCTCTTTTATCTACTTTTTATGCCCTACTTATATACTTTTATACCTTTTTTACCCATTTTTATCCCCATTTTTATCCCCTTTTTATACATTTTTTGTCCCCTTTTTACCCCCTTTTTATACACGTTTTATACATTCTTTATCCCCTTTTTATCTTTTATTCCCTTTTTATACATTTTTTCCCCTTTTTACCCCGTTTTTATCCCTTTTTTATCCATTTCTTATACTTTTCTAGCCCCTTTTTACACCCTTTGTATATCCATTTTTACCCCCTTTTATACCATTTCTATCCCCTTTTTATTCCCTTTTTATACATTTTTTATCCCATTTCTCTCCCTTTTTTATCTCCTTTTTACCCCCTTTTCATAAATTTTAAATTTCATTTTCATTCCCTTTCTATCCCCTTTCTATACATTTTTATCCCCTTTTCATGCATTTCTTACACATTTTTAAATCCCCTTTTAATCTACTTTTTTCTCCCTTTCTATCCCCTTTTTACGCATTTTTTACCCATTTTTGTCCCTTTTTTCCCATTTTCTCCCCATTTCCATCCCACTCTTCCACCCTTTTTTTCCCCAATCCCCATTTTATCCCCTAAAACCCCAAAAATCCGAAATTTTCACCCCAAAATCAGGCAAAAATCGAGTTTCCTGCCGAGTTACATCATCGACATCAGAGAGTTGGATGAGAAACTTCTGAACATCATCGACATGCAATTCCTGCATGGTTACTATGAACCAACCCTGCTGATCCTCTTCGAGCCCAACCAGACCTGGCCAGGGTCAGTGCAGGGATTTTATGGGATTTTTATAGGATTTTTTGGGATTTGGGGGGATTTTGGGGCAGTTTTGGGGGTTTTTGGGGTACATGGTTACTATGAACCAACCCTGCTGATCCTCTTCGAGCCCAACCAGACCTGGCCTGGGTCAGTGCAGGGTTTTTATGGGATTTTTGGGGGGTTTGGGGTCATTTTATGGGATTTAGGGTGATTTTATGGGATTTTATGGGGAATTTTGGGTGATTTTAAAATTTTGGGGTTTTTGGGGTACATGGATACTCTGAATCAACCCTGCTGATCCTCTTCGAGCCCAACCAGATGTGGCCGGGGTCAGTTTGGGGTTTTTATGGGATTTTTATAGGATTTTATGGGGTTTTTATGGGATTTAGGGTGATTTTATGGGATTTTATGGGGAATTTTGGGTGATTTTTGGGGGATTTAGGGTTTCCAATTCCTGCATGGTTACTATGAACCAACCCTGCTGATCCTCTTCGAGCCAAACCAGACCTGGCCTGGGTCAGTTTGGGGTTTTTATGGGATTTTTATAGGATTTTTTGGGGTTTTTATGGGATTTTGTGTGATTTAGGGTGATTTTGGACCAGTTTTTGGGGAGTTTCAGGGGAATTTTTAGGGATTTAGGGTTTCCAGTTCCTGCATGGTTACTATGAACCAATCCTGCTGATCCTCTTCAAGCCAAACCAGACCTGGCCGGGGTCAGTGTGGGGTTTTTATGGGATTTTTGGGGTTTTTGGGGTCCTTTTATGGGATTTTGGGTAATTTTATGGTGATTTTGGAGGATTTTGAGGTGATTTTTGGGGATTTAAGGTTTCCAATTCCTGCATGGTTACTCTGAACCAACCCTGCTGATCCTCTTCGAGCCCAACCAGACCTGGCCTGGGTCAGTGTGGGGTTTTTATGGGATTTTTATGGGATTTTTTTTGATTTTATGGGATTTTACGGGATTTTGGGGTGATTTTGAGGGATTTTGGAGTGATTTTGGGGATTTTTGGGGTGATTTTTGGGGTACATGGTTACTATGAACCAACTCTGCTGATCCTCTTCGAGCCCAACCAGACCTGGCCGGGGTCAGTGCGGGGTTTTTATGGGATTTTTATGGGATTTTATGGGGTTTTTATGGGATTTTTTGGGGTTTTTATGGGATTTTATGGGATTTTGGAGTGATTTTGGGGGAAT